>NW_028300875.1:0-300000 GCF_049000335.1 Polistes dominula
AACTCTCAATATTTGAAAAGTAATCGAATAGTTTATTACTTATTATTATAAATGCATAACTACAATTTATTAAGAATGAATACACGGACTCTATTACTAAATTCAATCTCGCAGCACACTGCCTTTTTCTAAAATATAAATATGCCTGGCATCCAACGAAAGTACTACTTTCTTTCGAATCGCTTCAATTTTCGCGGATGCAGCTCCCAAGAGAATGCTGAACGTGTACGCGACTCTCACGCCATCTATTCCATCGCACACGCACATACAACTAAGTTTACATACTAAATCTTTTTTATATTATTATTTTAGTCTCCGGAATATTCGGCTATTCTATGTTTATTGTCTAAACATCTTACATCCTTTTTGTTAGGAGTTATGCGAATTTATGAAATGGTTACGCTTCGTATTGGTAACGTTGATATAAAATAATTTTTAAATCCAGTATTCTTTCAAATACTCGGGTTTACGTCGCGATTTGTATGTCGCTCTATCACGTTCTTCAATTTCGTTATAATAACAGGATCTCTATCTCCATCGATAAATTGTCTACATCTTCAGAATTATACTGTTATTACTTTGTTTCTAAATTATCATTATAGTTTGAATTGATTGGCTTTGCTTATCGCTATCGCGTTTCTTAGAGTTTTTGAATCGTCACTTTATACCTCGCCATATTTTTCAATTGACTCATATCTGCTGTTGTTATATACCCACGATGTCCTGATTCATTCAGTTTCTTAACCCCATAAGTGTATTGCTCGGTCCAACTTCTACAATAACTAAAGGTCCACTTAATACATTTGTTTCAGATTCTCCCAGTGCGATAGGACGTTTCATAAACAATATCGCCTTGTCTTATAATTAATATTCTTCAATCGATTTTTTATCATGGTAACTTTTATACTTTTTGTTGTTCTTTAATCATTTTTGCGAATTTAGACTAAATCTCGTTAGGTTGATTATAATCTTTCGCAATTCTCTCATAATACCTAAGATTTCTATCATTAAAACGTAAATAACTGAATAAACGCTTTGGATCATCCTCCTGCGTTTGTTGCACTAACTGTTTCATTAATATCGCGTTCGACCTTTTTAACATTTTTATCCCAATCAGGGTGTTCACCGATCCCCAAAGACGGTACTAAGGTTTGTCTATTCTCTCTATTAATCCATTGACTTTGTGGATGCCTACTTGAGTTAAGAGTATGTTTAATACCGTGTGTCGCTTTCAAAACTTCTTGAAACAAATGAGGTAAAAGATGTTCTGTTGATACAATTCGCACAGGTGCTCCGAATCTATCAAATTCTTCCATTTTTCTTATTTCGGTAAGGCCTGCTAGCAGCATTTTTCACAGGCTCGAAAACAACGACCCCAACAAATTATCAATTATTCCTAAAATAAATTTATTTCCTCTTGGAAGTAGTCGGAAAAAGGGTCCAACGTGGTCGACATGAATAATTTCAAACGGTCTCTTTTCTGGTGGAATCAGGTGTAATTCAATTTCTCCTAGTCCAACTTTACGCTTCGATAAGATATTGGCATTCCAGACAATTTTTTACTACCATTGCTACGTATCGTCTTAACTTAAGAAAATAATAATATTGTTCAATACGTTTTACCGTTCGTTTGTAATCAAAATGCACTGTTTAAATCGTGATATTTGATAACTCAAATATTTTCGCATAGCTTTCGGTATGTACGAACAATTCAACTACCTTATAATCTCTTCCTTTCATGTCGCAATGAATAAAACGCTCAGTAAAACTAAATCTTTTACAACATTATTTTCTAATCGTAGTTCTTTCTTTTTCAGGTTTTCTTAATATATTTATTTGTGCTAAAATAGATTGATCGGATCGTTGAAATACGAGAATTTCATCTTCTTCGTTTTCAATTTCTTTAATAACGATTTGCATGATATTCGGATATCAACTTCTCACAACGGGCGCCCTTAATAACGCTTCAACGTGCTGCAGTCAACAATCGCCTCGTGTACGTTGAACCTCTAACATCAAAGTCTGAGATATCTCTCCCCTCCAACGTGAAATGTGCCCATTTTTAAGAGTTCACAAGCATTTAGATAAACAAGGCTCTGAAAATCGATTGCTATGTAAATTTTAACCCGATAAGAAAGTTCGCCAAGCACCTTAACAGACCACGCTGTTGCCATGGGCTCCAATCGACTCGAAATGATACTTCGATTCAACCGTCCAATTGTACACAAACATACCACGTAAACTAGTTTTAAGGAGTTCTCCACGTCAAAATCAGCATCGAATAACTTATTCTACCAATTCCAATAGAAGAAGCATCTGTATGAGATTCCATTTATACGCATTAGCATTATGACAGTTTCAAAAACCGGTCGAGATGTACGAAGTAAAGATTTAATTTTTAAAAAAATGCTCGTCTCCTGATGCTGCAGTCCATTTCAAATTCAACATCATTCTTTAATAAGACTGTTAGAGGTTTCGCGACTTCTGCAAATTTCGGTATGAAACGTCGAAAAGAAACGTAGCTAAACCTACAAATCGTCTTATTTCATGTTTGTCGCGCGGTGTGGAAATTGTTACCGATCGCTACGATTTTTCGATCACCTGGTTTTAATCGTTCACCTCTCCCGAAAATATAACCTCAAGTATTCCATACACAATAAACCAAATTTACGTTTATTTTTAAATTCAACGTCAAACCGCTCTCTTTAAACATTATAATACAAATTCAAGATTTTCCATTAATTGATCCCAAGTAGTTGCATGAATAAAGGCATTGTCAAAGAAGTTAAAAGCAATCCCTTTTCTCTTTAGCCTGTCTCAAAAGCTAGTTCCATTAATTTAGAATAAATACATAGGAGCACACGCATCAACCCTAACATTGCTCTTTCAAACGTGCCAGTAGCAGTGGTCTCTGTAATAAACGTGAGTTAACTCTTTCGCTTTCTCCGTAAGGGGCATCTTAAAGTAACAGTAGATAAAGATCTAAGGCTATAAAATATCGAGCTTCAGAAATTTCTTGTAATAACTCATCAAGGTTTGGGATTGGAAAATGTACGCGTTTTTGTAATTTGATTAACTTCTCTTATAATCTATTAACATTCTAGCTGATCCGTCTTTCTTTCGTACGACGAATGCAGTGAAGCTCACGTAATGTTTAGGTTGTCTCCGTAAAATTCCTACTCGCTTATACTCGTCAATCCAAATTTTCTAAATCGTGTCTATCCTTAGCATTTAATCTATATTGTTTTGAACAAATAGGCTTATCATCAACGACTGAATATCATAGTTACTAAATCGGTTTTTCCAATTTCATCCAATCCCTTAGCTATACAAATTCTATAAGTATTCAATAAATCTAATAATTTTTGTTTTTGTTCAGTCGTCACGCTAGGATCTGTTATAATTTCTTCTGATTCAATTGGTTCATATCTAGGTTTTAGTTCAGTTACCGAGGTTATCGATAATACTGATTCGCCAATTTTCTCATATATCTTAATATTTTTTCATCTTACTTGAATCATTTACAATCGGTACTTCTAATTCATGTGTATCAGCTTGAACTCTGACAAAATCTAATCGTTCCTTGCTCTACAATTACATTATCTAAGGAACGCATTTTAAACGTTGCCGCTTCCTGTATTTCATTTACATTAACAACAGAGAATTTAAGTTCATTTCCGTAACGAGTATAGGTTATATCGGACGCTTCGGTTAATGGTTGTCCTATAATTATATCTTCTTTCTGAGCTGTGTCAGGTACAACTCTCAATGTAGTATCGCGCGGTTTCAAATTATCTAACTGAATTGGTACAATAACAACACCAGGTGATTCTACTCTCTGACCTCCAAAGCCTTCTAAACTAGAACGAATATTGTTTACTTTAAAACCAGCACATAAAACGGCAGTCACTCGAATCGTACATACTAGCTCCCATATCTATAAGCGCTGTAAAACTTTTAGAATCTACTTTTATTTCGCGAATGAATTTACTTCCTACTTTAGAATTATTTACTTCACTTAGTACATTTACCACTTTTGACTTATTAAGAGAACAACTAGTTGCTATATGTCCGGGACGTTACAAGAAAACAAGTGATTTCGCGTTTCGGTTTAGTACACGCACGAAAAATATGCCCGATATCTCCGCAATTATAACACTTTACCGATTTTTCTCGACCTTCAAGTGTAGACGCACTCGTAGTTGTAGTTGCAGTTCTGCTAGCCTCGAACCTGGCTTGTGGCGCCATCTTCCGTCGCAGCTCTTGTAGTTCTTGTAGTCGGAGCGCTTCCGCGCTTTCTGCTTTCAAATTCTTATTTTTATTATTATCCCTTTGGTTAGGATGTAAACTCCGCCGATCGCGTTGTTCCGTAATTCGTTGAATTCGACCACTATGCACTTTTTCAATTCGAATTAAATCTTGTAACATAGAATCGGTATTTTCATATATTTTCTGCCCAGGCATGTGTTGCGCTAACTCCCTTGACCATAATCCTGCGGCCACTTCATCACGTACGTCATCTATTTCAAAATTTAATCCTTCGCACAGCCAGACTTTATCAAGAAAATAATCTTGAATTAATTCATCGCGAGCTTGTACACGGGACATCATGACTTTTAGTTTTTTACTACGCGAACGCTTATATGTGAACGCCGATGTAAACGCTCCTTGAAAGCAACAAATGTAGTCAATGTTGTTGACTTGGTCATGAGCCATTTCCATGCGCCGCCCTTGAGTCGCGCTTTTGCTACACTCCAAAACAACAGCGTCCGTCCAATTATACAGTGTTTTTGTATTCATTAGTTCGTTGATCCAGGCTTGCGCCTTTTTTGGGCCTTCATTTCCATGAAATTCACGAATGAATTGTTGTGCGTTTGATGCTGATATAATTTGTCCTTGATCACTTGTCCAAGGTTACGTAGAACTTCTTGAAGATTTACAAAGGTTTCGGATTGTTGACGTATAACATCTCCTAACGATGAAAGCGCTGTCGATAAATGTTCCGATGTATCACTATTCATTTTCTGAGAACTCATAACTGACTGGCTATTTCGTTGAATTTCAGCCGTAACCCCTTGCATTTCTTCTAATTTCTTCTCATACATGTTGCGCTCTTCTTGTCTTCTCGCTTTTAGACGCTCGATTTCAGCTACAGCTTGTCTTAGCTGTTCTTCGGCAGACATTTTTGCAGATAAAAAGTCAGACAAATTATGTTTTTGAACAAATGCATCAAATTCGTCAGCAGCTTGAGACATCAAACTCCCATCTCATGCACGTAGTCACACTGATTCTAAGAATTCGTACTCAAACAAAAAGTCTTTAGCTTTTTCCAAATTTTCAATTCTAAACGCAGCAGTAGCACAACAAGTAAAGTCACAGTCAATTCTCAGAACTAAAATTTATTTTATTTAACTTTTGCACTAAAGTTTTTTTTTGTTATGATCCCACTTCTGAATTGTTATGATTGTCACTCACAAAAAAAAGAACGAACACTCAATATTTGAAAAGTAACTGAATAGTTTATTACTTATTATTATAAATGTATAATTACAATTGATTAAGAATGAATACACGGACTCTATTACTAAATTCAATCTCGCAGCACACTGCCTTTTTCTAAAATATAAACGATGCCTGGCATCCAACGAAAGTACTACTTTTCTTTTCGAATCGTCAATCTTCTTCTGCGGAGCGCAGCTCCCAAGAGAACGCTGAACGTATACACGCGACTCTCACGCCATCTATTCCATCGAACACGCACATACAACTAAGCTTACATACTAAATCTTTTATATTATTATTTTAGTCTTTAACAATTCTAAAATATTCTTTTTATCTTGTTCTTTGTGCTAAGATTTTTTATAACATTGTATTTCTTTCTTGAATAATCATATTCTAAAAAACCTTCATTTTTTGAGTTTTTTAAGCAAAAAATTCATTTATTTTTGTCTACTCCCATTCCACTGATTAACCAAATCTTACTTATGATCTCTTCCTTGTAAATTATTGATAACAATCTTCCGAACAACGCCACTTCTGTACTTTTCTTTGAGTATTCATAGGTACAATAAATGCACTTGTAATCTCCTTTTGGAATTCTTTTATCACTATTGCTAAAGAACCCACAGCATGTAGGTGTGTAACCAATTATTACAAAGATCACAGATATAAGAGATCAAAATCTTTTGATGAGCATAGACAAAAACATCTGATCTTTGTCTCATCCTCGACAATGCTACCTAAGTTCTTTTAGTTCTATTTCATCTATAGAAATATCGTTGTATATGTCATTTGAATTAGAAGCTTTATCTTTTCCTGAAATATTAGAATAAGAATCTTGAGTTACATGTTTTGGATGCTTATTGTTTTTCCCTAAAATATTTATATTTTCTATGTTAATACTATCATTTATTTTTTTATTGTTTAATGATAAAACATAGTTGACTTCATTCTCCTTTTCTAGCCTTATACTATTAGCCTTTTTATCAATATTAGATTTTTTAGTTGTATATAATTCTTTAGGAACAACACAGCTGTTTTTATTGGCTTGTATCCGAATGACCTCATTTTTATACACAAAATTATGATCATCTCCTGATTTGAATCCTTCGGGTTGATAATCATATGGCGCATTGTCGTTATATATCAGTTTGATCGTTACATACTTTTCTGAAGGAAGAGGTTCCAGTTTTAGAAGAGCTAAACAAAACTTCTTGATGTTAACGTTCATTTCTTCTTCATTTGATTTTTCATATTGAATATCAAATGAATACGATTCTACGATATCCTCAGGTGCGTTTGGATCTAAATATATTGCTACAATAAATTTAGATATGTATTTATGATCAATAGCTCTATTGATATCTGTTTCAATCAATTGTAGTAAAGAACTTGTAGCTTCGTTCTCGCGTATCTTTTTTATTGTTAAGATACCAAACTTAATAGTTTTAAAGTTCTTCTCGTCAAATAATTCCCTTAAATATGCAATACAACTAAATGTAGTGAAAACAACTTTTTGTATTTGCTTTTGCTTCTGGATTTGCATAAAAAAGAAATTAATTTATAAGATACTAGCAGAGCTATCCCGTTTAAAACGGGATGCTGTAAAGATTCTATTCCCTTATCTGTTATTTTGTTCTGTTCAAGTTCTGTATGTGTGACTGTTGTACTTTTAATTTCACAAAATCACAACTTATTTATAAAGTATTCAGAAATTAATCGAATTTAGACATGGTACACATAAAAATGCTTCATAATCTTATATAATTATGAAACTCAAATTATCAGAACGTCATAAGCAAAAACTACAACTTTACGTTTTACACAATTTTTTTCTTTTCTAAAAATAGGGGTTAAAAAATTATTTTAAAATCCTCTTATTAATATGATAAAGTAACATAAGTCATAAAAATAACATTTTTTAAATTTATATATCTTTTTGTGGCGGTAATAGCAGGAAGACGGCCTGAGCATAGAAACGCTTCTATGATGCTCGTCCCTGTGCCACTCAATAATGGTTTATGGTTAAAATATTTATTTGTCATAATGTTTCTTGAGGTTAAATTTTTAAAATTTATTTATATAAAAATTTTTTTAGTAAAAATTTTATAATAATGTGGAATATAATACCACATATTACCCCCTCACGCAGCTTTAATATTTTTTATATGCGTCCAATTAAAGTCATCCTCTAATAGAACCCAAAAACCCTTTTTACCAACCTTTATTACTTTTTTAGGAAACAAATCATACTAAGGATCTAATTTGCTAGACTTAAGATTTCATTTGTAAACATAATCACCCTTTTATATTTAGCTTTGAATTTGATGTCTCTACATGGTCGACTATAGTCCCTGCATTTATTTTCAATGTCATAAAAATCTATACCTGTTACTAAACTAGATGGTGATGTTCGCAATGCTCTGTTATAATTAAGATTGATAGTATCTTCAATAGTTTGTACTATACTAGATAAAGATTTTCCTTTGGAAGAAGTCAATATGAACGTTATAGTCATATTAAGCCTCTCTGAAACCCCATTACTTGATGGTGTAAATATATTCTGGAACTAAAATTTGTTGTATACCATTTTCAGTAAAATACTTTCGAACCGCGTTATTGTCATTGTCGTATGTAAAATTATAATTTTTAACCCCTATGCAGGATTTGTCAACACCATTAAACGATAGTCATATTGTTTACCATTGTCAGAAATAACGTATTTAGGTTTAGGAAATTTTAAAGACCAATCTATCAAACTGTTAATTACACTTTCTGCTGTGACCTTCTCGTAGAAATAAATTCTTGTGTATCTAGTAAAAATGTCTGTAAAGGTAATGAAATATCCTACCTCACCAACACAATCTGTTTTATAGCCACTTAAATTAAAAGGCCCATAAATGTATGTTGAGAGTCTTCAATTCTTCCATTTGCGGTTATCTTGTTATCCTTGTTCTCTCGATAAGCAACAATTTTACATCTTTTGCAGATAATGCAAGACTTAATAACTTCTTTTATATGATTCACAATGTTTTTTATATAAATTCTACTTCTCAGATTATTATACATTGTTGAGATGCCACGATGTCTACTTATTTCATGAACTTTCTGTAAAAATTCTGCTATTTTAGATTTACTAATAATGACTCTATTTTTTAAATCCTTTAAAATATCTCCTGATAACGTCTTTTTGCTGGCCCATTTGACTAGATTTACATATTCTGTTTTCTTTTCTGTTGATTTAATCTGCCAACAACGAGATATTTGATCAGCAATCACATTTTCTTTTCCACTTTGATGAGTAAGTGAATAATTGTATTCATTCATAAGTAGTTTCCAGCAAATGATTCGTGAAGTAGCTTTTTGTTATCAGATAAACAATTATTACTGTCTGTTAGAACTTCGGTGTAGTGACCTTGAATAATTTTCTTGAAATGTATGAAGGATAGCAATATTGCTAGATATTCCTTTTCTACCATGCTATAATTTAACTCTGAACCATTAAGTTTCTTAGAATAATATCCTATAACCTTGTCTTCTTGTTGTCGCAGCACACTTCCTAAACCAATATCTGATGCGTCGCACTCAAGCACAAACTTTTTACTGTAGTCAGGAAAACTTAATCGTACATTGATTCTAATCTCTTTTTCAATTAGTTTTAATTCATTCTGCATTCTTGAATTAATTTGGATCTTCTCTGTATTATCTCTCTAAAAGATTTGTTACCTCATATATTCTTGTAGACAAACATGGTATAAACTTTCTGTACCAATTTAGCGTTCCAATCAATCTTTTGGACGTCTTTTTTTGTTTTCACAGGCTTATCTAGTATTTTAGTATCCAGACTTTTTGTTTTTGGATAAAGTCCTTCTGTTAGCAAATGTAATAGATACTTGCTTAGCGTCTTTTAATTCACTTTTAATTTTCCCCAACGCTTTTGTGGAAACGTAATTATGGTCAGACCCATCATCTAGCACAAAGGTAGTAGGGATGTCTCTTATGAAACCTCAATTTCCAGGTCAACTGATACGTCACATCTTGTTTCCGAAATCATAAAAATTTTTGAACTTGTTTTATTTTTAGTGTTTTCCAAGGATTCAGACTGTTCTTTTTTCTTTGACGACTTTTTCTTTATTCAAAATGCACTCTTCAGTGTTATGAGACTTCATTTTATGAAGTTTGCACCATTTCTTGGCATTAATAAGTGAATTTGTGCTGACTTGACTTTCAAACTCTGTCTTTTGAGTAGTGTTCACTTGAAGATTTTCTAATCCAGCTTGTAATAGATTCCCATCCCTCAATTCTCTTTAAAAAATTCAAGGTATTAAATACGTCATTAAGAGAGACATTCTGTTTTAAAATCTCCATATAGGTATACTTACCTAATCCCTTGCAAAAAACTTCGAATAGCTTCCTATCTGTCTCGTTTTTTGTTAAATTATTAGTGATACTGTAAACTCTTACCAAATTCTCAACTTCCCTAAAATAACCGTCAATAGTTCTAAAGTTAACTTGCCTTAAGCTATCCATGCGATTGATTACCAACATGTTCTCATTTTTAGGAAAAGCTATATTTAGAAGCTCAATTCTCAATTTAATGTAGCTACTGTTAGACAATTTCAATTTATTTTCTTCATCCTCAATTAAAGAGTAAAATAGCGCCCATTTGTTCATCACTCCATGAGTTAGCTACTCCAAGTTTCTCAAATCTCGACAGCTCGTCAAGTGTACAATCTCTCTTGACAGACTTGATCTTCATTATTTTCTCTTTCAGAGTTATTTCAACGCCTTTGATCTTTTTTTTCAAAGGTAACATAATCTTCAGGATTATGATCTTTTGTTTTTTGTGCTATTGAATTCAATGTGGCGGTACTGGCAGGAAGACGGCCTGAGCATGGAAACGCTTCTATGATGCTCGTCCCTGTGCCACTCAATAATGGTTTATGGTTAAAATATTTATTTGCCATAATGTTTCTTAGGGTTAAATTTTTAAAATTTATTTATAATATATAAAACTAGCAGAGCTATCCCATTTAAAACGGGACTGGGGAAGATTCGCACCTTGATGTTTTATTTTGTTCTTTTTGCATTTTATATTTCTGACTGTCTTACTTTTTTTTCAAAACATCATAACTCATATCTAAAGTTTTCAAAAATAAATCAAACTCAAACATAGTACCAGTAATAATGCTTTTAAAACATATTTAAAACCAAAATTTAAATCTTTATAGTCTTTTAATTAATTATAACAACTTTATTGTTTTACATAAATTTCTTTCTTTTTTTTGGAAGAGGGGTTAAAAAATTATTTTGAAATCCTTTTATTAATATGATTTTTAGTAAAAATTTTAGCAGCATGTGGAATATAATACATCACTTTTTTTTAATAGAACACACAATCTTTCTCAATATAAATATATTTGTTTAGATAGATTAGATAAAAAGTTTTAACTTAACTCTTGTTTCAATGCTTGTCTCAAAAGGGTCTTCTGTATGGCTCTAGAGTAAAAATTAAATTTTGCTCTCCTAGATTATACAACGAAGCTCTATAATTAATTATTACTCTTCTGTATACTTTTTGTTGTAATAGTCCTTAACTATCTCTCTTCATGTATAAGGAATTAGTATTGACTTATAAGTCTTAAAGACTATAAACTGTTTTATGGAGATAAAACTTATATTCTTTCACTGAAATGACTATTTAATTTTCAGATTAAACAATAAAGATGGAGTATAAAATATCATCAATATATATAAAAAGTTTGAATTTTCGTTTTTATTTATTTTTTTAACCCCTGTTTTTTTTTGAATTTTAAGATTTTTTGTGTAATTTTTGCTTATGCCCACATTTAAACATACAAAATTATCAAAAAAGTTATAAAAAACTGGTTTTTAGTTAAGGGAACCTTCTACTCTGCAATTTTTAAAAAATTAAATTTTTTTTTTTACATTTTTCGAATGTATATATATGTAGAAATATTGTGTTAAAATTTCAACAAGATCCGATGTCTCTAACTACATTATTTTGCTGCCTGAACGTAACTACCTCGGACCGCTTTCCTGAGCGTTCGGCGCGCACGGTTCTTATATCGGCTACGGAGACTCCAAGACTTTTAAAATGCTGCTTTATTATCATCCATACGGTGAAGATTTCATTGTTAAAAAGTTGAAGTGTATTTTGCATGTGACAAAATATATTTTTAAGCGCGCTAATAAGGCAAGAAAAGCTCTCATACAAAAGAAGAAAATTTAAAAGAAAAACGCCGAACCGCAAAAAAAAAAAGAACTGTAGCAAAAACAGTAGTGAAGAGAAAAATGACTGTTGTGAAAAAAGTTCCTGAAGTAAAAACCAAAAATTTACAATCAAATTGATGAAAGAACTCTCAGAGATCTACGGTTTACCATTTAGAAGAAATTTGAATTCTTCATAGGATATGCGTAACGAGATTTGGGCAGGATACTACCACAAAATTTCGACTGATGCCAAGCTGAAGCATTCTAAGTGTTCCATCGACTGGTGAAAGTACCTCAAATCTAAGGTACATGGCACCTAAACACATGTTTAACGGCAAAAAAGTTGTTGAAATTGCGTGCAAAGTTTCTGCATGTATCTTTAACAAAGGATTTCGAACAGTGATGAAGATAATGGAAACGATGGGCATGAAACTTGGGCCAGGAGCGATCGACTTTGCTAAAAGACGCGACGACCGACGTATCGAATCTGCGAACCGTCGTAGCTCTGAGTGCTCAAAAGATGCCAGATCAAAGTGGAAGAAGGCAAGACTGGAAGAAATTGAAGAATATGAACAAGAAGAAGGTCTATTGTACGGTCCAGGCATCGCAGATTAAGTTTAGGTAAGAATTTTTAACGATTTTGAGTAAAAAAAAACTTTAAACGCGTTTATCTCGAAACTATGTTTTGAAATACTAGCTCCATCGTATCTCACGAACCAGTAAACCAATTCTTATAAAATTTAATCCACATATTCTACACATGAGCTGTAACAAAGTGACGGAGAGTTTTTTCTTATATTTTAATTTTTACTATTTATTTTTAGTCAAAAACAATGAAAAAAAAGGTCAAATTTACGTTTTTTTTTGTAATTTGTCCACCATTTTTTTATTTATTGATAAAATTTTTATATAAAACTGTCACTTTGTAGCTGAAGTCATACAGAATATAAAACCATTTTACTTTTATGTTTCAGGTAAGCCATTCTCAAGTTCTGATGGAGCTACCAAAGCACTATAGTTTTAAGGTGTTTTCTTATACTACTGTTTTTGCAATAAAAAATTAATTAAAATGAAAAAAATAAAAATTCATTTATATAGTTTAAGACTCAATTTAACAAACCCAACAATTTTTATATCGATATCTTTTATAGTTTTCTTGGAAAAAATTCGCGAAAATAGCCTTTTTTTTAGGTGCTCAGAGTAGAAGGTCCCCTTAAGACTCAATTTAACAAACCCAACAACTTTTATATCGATATCTTTTATAGTTTTCTTCGAAAAAATTCGCGAAAATAGCCTTTTTTTAGGTGCTCTAGAGTAGAAGGTCCCCTTAAAGAGTTACATATACCCCTTCCGTTTACTTCAAATCCCATTCTTAGAATGGGTACCTTTAGCTAGTCATTATCACTATATATAAAAGAATGTTTTTTTAATTTTTTAACCCCTCTTCCAAAAAAAAGTAGAAAAATTGTGTAAAACAGTAAAGTAATTATTATTGATTAAAAGATGTAGATGATTTAATTTTTAGAATCAAATATGTTTTTGAAGCATTTTTATGTGTACTTTGTCACATTTTGATTCATTTCTAAAAACTTTAAATATAAATTATGATGTGAGAAAAGCAAGACAGTCTCATACATGCAGAATTTATAGAAAAAAATAAAAAATAAGAGTGCAAATCTTTACGATTCCCGTTTTAAAGGAGATAGCTCTGCTAGTCATCATCAATATATATAAAAAGTTTGAATTTTCATTTTTAATTATTTTTTTAACCCTTGTTTTTTGTGAATTTTTAAGATTTTTTGTGTAATTTTTGCTCATGGTTAATATTTGAATACTTGAAACGTATAAGAAAGCAAGAGAGGACCTGAATTTAATATAAAGAGATATTTATTTACTTATACACTCTTTTAAAAACCCATTCTGAGAATGGGTAGCTTTAGCTAGTAATAAATAAAAAAAATTTAAAATAACCTTATAAACAGATAGAACCTGAAAATATTAGGAATAACATTGTAAATAAAGAGTAGCTTACATTTCATATTTTTAAAAGAATAGCATGCATATAGTATATTAATCATTTAAATATTTTTCATTATTTAAATAGATTTCTAGAATAACACTCAAGGTTAAGTAATTAGCTTTTTACTGTCAAAACAGTCTGGAAAAATAAATAAAAAGATCTTGTTTTATGCAAATATTTTTTTTAGAATAAACAGAGTTGTTTCTAGGGATTTAATAACAAAAAAGAATAACCAATTTAAAAGTTGGAGCTAACAAATAAAATATCTTTGCTAAAGATGATTGAGTTTTTTGTTTAATCTCCAACCAATAAAATTTAGAAATAAAAAATATAATCTTATGAAAGAAAAATAAGTAAACTTCAAACTTCTATTATTTTCTTTAATTTTATGTAATTTTTATTTTCTTAACATAGAGCTACTATATCTTATTGATATAATTTATAAGTTTTCTTTTTGACATAGTTTTTTTCTATGCCTCTGTACAAAAGGCTTTAAATTTTTTGAAGAATACAATTGACGTGTTTCTGTCCTCAGTCAAATATTCAGTTAGAAAGAAAAATCACATAGAATAAAGAAGATTTTAAGATAAAACTTATTAAAAATTTAAATAGCAAATAAAGTAACCTTAACAATATAAAAAACTAAAAATTAAACAAAAAAACAGAAAACACAGAATAGATTTTTATCTAAAGGAGCTAAATATGATTACTATTAAAATTCATAAGTCATATATTTAATTTTTATACATTATTTTCTTTAGATAGATCATTAGACTTTTTTAAAAAATATATATATCAGAATTCAAACTTTTAAGGAATTTAAGAAAAATAATTTGTCTGTACTTTGTGGTGCAAACAATAAAAATTTTTTCGCTAAAGACAAACACAAGTTAAGTTTCCTTTTATAGCATATTTATCTTTTGTATTAAAGAATATATATTTATTCCTAAATAAAAACAATTAGAAATCTTAGCAAATATTGAATCAGATATTTTTAGCATTTATCTAACGAAAGGTAAAATACTTTTTTACCCCTGTTTTTTCTCAATTTTCCAAGTTTTTACTTTTCATTCCAATATTTTACTTCTAATTCCAAAGAACTACTCAAAATTCTCTAAAGAATTACTTTAAAATATAAAAAAAAATTTCAAGCTTTTACCCATGATTCCAAAGAATTTTTAGAATAGCAAAAGCAGAGTAAGGAGCACATAGATGTGTTGTAAATTGCATTTCAATATAATTGAATGTGTTTAGGACTAGTTACATAATTTATATTTGGGGTACTATATAGTAGTATGATTATTAATAAACGTTGAAAAAATATTTGGTAAGTTTTAAGAGTAAATAAAAAGAACAATATTAAATAATCGCGATACTAAAATAAAAATTTACGATTTAAAGATTATTCTTTATTTAACGCTGATTTCTTTTTAATTGCATGCGACTTCCTTTCTCTTCGAGGCTTTAGATTTACCATAGAAACTTCAACCAAACTTAACTTTTTGTTTGAAATTAGATAAGAATAAACATGTTTACATTTTTTTTTTTGCGAAATTATGGCATGAACATACGATATCTTTCCAATTTTCAGCATTGTTATAGATACTTAAAAAGACAAAGCTTGAATAGAATTCATAAAATTCTCTAAATGTTTGGAAATCACCAAATAGTCCTTCTTTGATACGATTTAACTCTAAGTCACTGTATTTCTCTTTACATAATAAATATTTAACGTCGTCTTCACCTCTTAAAAATGATAAATTATATTTCTCATGACACATCTCTTCTTCTGTGTATAGAATTTTCTTCATACTATGAATACTGGTATATGTATTCATACTGTATGAACACTATACATACTGGTGCTAAATTCATTTAAAATTGTAAAGCACACATCAACAAAATCGCGAAAATTACACTTCGTCCAATTGACATACTTATTCTTTATAGTAAGATTAAATCTTTCCAATGCATTGTTTGTACTTGGACTAAACACATCGTAGGCTTCATACCAATTACTGTTGCGATCTATATATTGAGCTTTAAAATGATTAGAAAAAGCTTCTGTTTAACAAAAGTGTTTATACTTCTGTAAAAATAAGTTTATGCCTACTTTAAATATACTTTTAGATGTAAGAGCTTGAAGGAAGTTTATTTCATTTTTTGCATCAGCGTGAAATACCTTTTCAAGCTTGTTTATCGTTGCATTCATAAGCCTGTTAGTGTGTGCCCAACATGATGTCCTTAACGATCCATTTGAATAAAAAGCAACAGCTGCAGATATTTGGGGAGCGTTGTCCGCAATAAAATCTTTTTTAGAAACAAATTTTGTTTCGTGCTCAGAAGGAGAGAGAAGATGATTAATGATCCAAGTATTGGTATCTTAAAATTGTGAAATACATATTGCACTGTAAAAAAAACTTTCTGTTAGTATCTGAGACCCCCACAACAATAACTGGAAACCCGTAAATATTAAGTTTATAAGTTTCATCTAAGTGAATATTCCCACTTTCTCCTAACTGCTTTAAAAGTGCATCATGTGTGAATAACACTCTAATTGGGGTAGTTTTATAAGCCAAAATGAACGACTTTCCTTTATCAGATCTTTCTGTTCTACTAGCACAAATCTCTAAAAGATCACCTAATGTGAAGGTTGTTTGATTAAATGTAAATTTTTTCTTTTTCACGAGATATGAAGTTATAAATCTGCTTAACTTCAAGTTCTACAAATTTTGTTTTCATCAAATTATAGATATCTCGAGCTCTTGTAATGCCAAAATCGTAATATTTTTTGACCTCTTCTAATATAATTTTTCTACTTTGAGTAGCAACACTTTTAAATGTATTATAATTAAGGCAATCTTTAAAATGCTCCCCCAGTAGTAAAAAAATTCGAATAAAGATTTTTTAAGTTGTACGTAGTACGAATCTTGGCAGTGCATCCAAATTTTGTTTTATTTTTACAACAATAATATGTTGTCTTGAAAAATTGAGAAAAAAACTTGGAAAATTGAGAAAAAATAGGGGTAAAGAAGACGTGACCTCTAACGAAATACATAAGCATTCTTTAAAAATGTTTAAAGTAAAAAATAGTTGATTTTTAACAAAAAAATATTATTACATACTTAAATCATAACATAAAGAAGTAACAATAAACCAACCAGCCTTTTAATTTTAATTCAATAATTTATTTACTTTATATTTTTAATATTTTATCCTCAACTATTTTATAGTGCAAAGATATCCCGGCAGTTCTAGATTTTCTTGTAATTTCAATGACCTGTCCACTATGATCCCCTAGGTATCTACACACAGGATCTCTCTAAGAATTTTAGGCATCTGCTCACACTTAATTTTAAATTTCTCTAGAAATCTATTTTTTTCCTCTTCGCTAAGTATCCTGTGCTTTGATACAAGAATATGTTTCGTAATATTAATAACCAACTCCTCTTCTTTAAACATCTCAATGTTAAACTTCTCATTGCTGTTGATAACATTAGAACAAGCTGGACTTATCTTAGAATATACGATAAATATTATGTTATATATATTTTCCTTTTGATAGTCGGAAATCACGTTCTCTAAAGAAGATTTTCCTATTTTATCATCATTGTTTTGAGAAAAAGATTCTTCAATGAAAATTCCTCTGATCATAGATTGTATGCTCTCGCTCTCCGGAATTATAGCAATCACAACCTTAAGGGTTGTGATGTCGAATAGGCTTGCCTTCACAAGACTTAAAGATTAAGGTGATCTTTTCGTTGTCCTTTGTGAATTCTTAAAGCCCTTTGTCCACTGTGGCCTCTATAATCCTTGAAGATGTGTATTCGTAAGCGTCCGGTAAAGAACTAGAATGGATGTCCTTTTGTACTGGCCCAGCAGGGCGTAGGCACTAGGGGATGGAGAAGTGGGGAGGCGAGAGGTGGGGGTAGCTAGAGGGGCGCTTCGGTAGTTACTGGTGGTTGATTGATGCTCACGATGAGTATCGCTCTAGAATTTTGATGGAGGTGGACGCGCGCGAATTTTGAATACTGCTAATTACCGGATGATCCTTTCGGATCGTACAATCATCTAGGAAATGTACAGAGACAGGAGCATCACCCTTATAACAAATATATCTAAGAGAGAGTCTATTGGAGGATGCATTGGGAAATCTTGCTAAAAACTCATCATATGGTAAAACCTTCTGATCTGTTTTGTAACCTCTGTCACTTATCATTTCTACAGTTGTATTTCTACACAACCAAAGATTTCTATCCTTTTGATTTATTGACATTGAAGGGTGAAATTTTGTTATGTTATTTCTGTGAAATAAAAACGTCAAAAAAAAAAATAAAATCAACTAATTTTAATACAGATATTTTATAAAGTAAAAGACTAGATGAATTTCAATAAACTATGAGTTAGTTTCAAAAAATCATAAAAAGAGTTATATATTTAATAAAAATCACTTTATGTTCTTTCATTTTTAAAAAAGAAGTTACTTTATGATGTATTACCTTTAGACTACAACAAATCTCCTTAATTATATCTAAATAATTTTATATGACAGTACATTTGCAGGAATAATGAATTTTTTTAATGCGTAATTGTTATAGATATTTTCCAAGTAATAAAAAGTAACTATGTTCAAATTTTCGAAAAAGTTTCATACAAAAATTCTTTAGACCATCAATTGCGTGTTCCAAGCAGATCTCAGTAACATTTGTTTAAAAACACTAAGAGTCCGTAAGAAACGCTTTTTTGTCTATCTCAAATGTCTTTTCTATGATATTAATTACATATGAGACCTTTTTACAATCCCTTTACACTTTAATAATTTCTTGGTGAAATTCTACCCTTATGGGAAACAAACAATCGAAGATAAAAACCCCTTATGAAATTTTAAATATTGAACCTACATCTACAAAGAATGAAATCAGATCCGCATACATAAAGCTTATGTTACTACATCATCCTACGAGACAGAAGAAATCGGATCCACAGAAGGCAGTAGATATTACTAATGCTTATACAACTATTAAAAGTTCCACACCTTTATTTGAATATTATACAGAGGAGCTGTTTAAGAAAGATTTTATGAAATATGCAGCAGATTTTTATGAAAGAATAGGAGACTTCTGTGGAATTGTTTCTCCTGATTTTATCACAAATTACATTGAAGTATACAAGACATTCAATAGATTTAGACTTTACAAATGTGCTAGGAAGTTCAAGAATGAGAATGAGAAAAATTTATTTTGTTTTAATGTATTAAAAATTTCAAATATCATAAAAAAGTTGGATGATAGAATTGTAAAGGAAGATACAAAAGCTTTGAAAAAGCCGTAACATCGTCCGTCACAGTCGAGAGGAAACCAAATATTAAACCCTACTGTTGCAATGAATGTAAAAAGAATTTTAAATCTAAAAACCAATTGATAAATCACTATAACAGTAAAAAACATTATCTAGCGGTCGAAGAAATGGTAGAAGACCCTAAACTATTTGTACAAAGACAAATTCAAAGTATTGAAGATATTTCTTTTGAGGAAGAGGAAAGTAAAAATTTAAAAGATGAGATTACAGATATATTTGAACACTTGACCCTGCAAAAAAAACTTAGCTCTTATGAAGATGTACTTTAAAACCCCGAGATTAACCCTGTTTTAGAGAAAGACTAAGATAAAAGCTCTTTTAAAAAGGAGGTAAAGCCTCGTGGTGAACCAGAACGTCTTTAGAACGTGCTCTAAATGCAAATCTATCTTTGAAAATAGGATTACATTATTAAAGCATATTAAAGAGTCTCATACATAAAGTTATTATAATTCTAAAAGCGGATTTACAAATAATTGGTCTTCCTTGTTTAAGATAACTTTACAGAACAATAAACTTTTTAAAGATCTTGAAAAGTCTTACTCTTTTAAATACTTTTCTTATGTTTTCTACACTAGTCTTACTTTTCTTTATTTCTTTAAAAATTAGAGAACTGGTGGTCTCTTGAGAGAAGTATAAAGAAGGATTAATCAAGGAAGAATAAATCGAAGAATAAATTTTGGGATTAAACGTTACTTCTACACCATCCTTCTTTTCGATATCAAAATTATTTTTATTTTTACCAATAAATTTGGAGCTTTTAACTATCCCAGACTCGATTTTAAGATATTTAGAAACTCTATCTTCTTTCTCTTGGTTTTTAGTTTGCTTGATTATTTTGAGGTATTTAAATTGTCTTATTTTGTATAAAAAATATTCTAAGTTTGAAGTAAAAACAAAGACATCTTTTCCTAAAAATAAAGTTCCTTAAATGCTTGCAGAGTTGTAGTTCCATCTGTAAAGTTTAAGACATATTCCTTTTTAGCATCAATAGTAAAATATGACATTTTGTCGTTAATTTCTACCTTATCATTTTCGATTGAATTTACTAGATAGATGATCACGAGGGTGATACAGTTTTCTTTTTAAATAATTAAGCTTTACATCAGGTTTAAACAAATTTCTTTACAACAAAATCTTCGATCTTATGTAATTACAAAGTTTAAAGTTTTTCCTTAAAATGTCTTTTGGTTCTATGATAGTAATCTTTAAAAAAATATTTTTAACTCAAATTTCAGTATGAACAAATTATTTTATTTTAAGAACTAAATCACAATGTAGATATTTCGATATCGTTCTTTGTCCAATAAAATCCTCACAAGAACTAATCACATATAGTCAATAAATTTCTTATCCAGTCAATTTTTCACACCAAAAAATTTTGAAATTGGTGTTTTCTAACTCCTATGAAAGATTATTTAAAGTTTGTTTACTATGGCTGTTTCCATTCAGCTATCCTTGCCTTATTCACATTCAAAGAAGCCTCTAATTCTTTCACATTCTACAACATTCTAACTAAAACAACTGAAAATAATTTCTTGCACCTTCTTCACGTGCCTGCAATCCTTTTTTTGATATACTCATTCACCTGTTTTATCATATTCAAGATATTTGGTCCTCTTATAATACAAGAGGTAAATGTTGTAAATGATAACATTTTCTTGTTTCTTACGGATGTGCTTCTAGTTTTATCTGTATTCAGTAAAGATATAGAATTTAGAAATGGAATCATATTCTTTATTATTGTCTGTGTTAAATCTATGGTTTGGGTCACTAGCAGTAGAATGGAACACGTTACAAATATGTCTATGATTTATTTATCGTATTGCTTGCTGCTATTCTTCGGTTCTATGACCGCATTATTTTGTTTTTTGAGTATTTACAGGATAAGCATTCTATTTTTGTTTGCTTTTGAATTTTCACTGCTTACGTTGAGTTGTATTAGAAACCTTCTATTGATGAAAATTAGTTTGGCTGAGAACGATGACAATAGGTCTTTGTATACATTTTATATTGACATAGTGTATCTAACACACTTGCTTATCTTCTATGTGATTTTTATTTTTATAACCTCAATCAAATTTAAGATACCGCTTCCATGTTTTTAGATCGTCAGTTAATATCCTTGAAAAACTTACAACTAAAATTAAGTCCTAAAGATCATATATTAAACTTTGTAAAGATTTAGAAAAATGCAAATGAGGGAAAAGGAGATCCTACGTGTCCTATATGTAGAGAGGATATGGATATAGGCAAGAAACTCAAGTGTAGTCATGTGTTCCACTTAGAATGTCTGAAAAAATGGTGTGAGAGACAACAATTCTGTCCTATATGTAAGGTTGATCTGATGTTTAATCTAAAACAAGAGGTAATTTACATAGAGGATGTGGTTATTTCCGCTAGTGCCTATTACCATTGATGAATAAATGTTTCTATATTAACATTAAAATTACATATTTAAAGTGGTTACACATAAAAAGTTTTTTTAGTAAAAGGGTATGTTAACAGTGATAAAAAGTATTTACAAGTATTTTAGAAAACCTACAGGCTTTCTGCCCATAATGAACTATGTGAAAGCTGTCAGGATACTTGAAGTAAGAAACAAAGATGATTTGTATAAAATGTATAAGCATCTAATTAAAATTAATCATCCAGACAAAGGAGGATCTCCTTTTTAGCTAGTAAAATAAACGAAGCAAAGGCTTTTTTAGAAAACAACCGATAAAATATTCTGAGGAGATCTGAAAATTCAAAATTGGAAGGCTTGTCTTTTATCTAATAATAGGTGATCATAAACACTACTACAGATTTTCTTTGTCACTCAGTTAATTAAAGTTGCATTATTTCTACTTAAATATTTTGTCTTTGTGTGCATACAAGTGAACTACGAATTTGAACCAACCCTATGATAACAATAACTAGGATAATATGCATCTTCATTGATCATACATTTCATCTTGTTTTAAATAATTTTGAGAACCAATCAAAATTTTAAAAGAATGTTTCGCAGCTGATTAAGAAATCATTTTGTATTTCTTTTTTTTATGTCCTAAATTTAGATCTTTTTAGTAAAAATAGAATAAAATAACGCATGTAAATTTTAAAATCATTTTTATTTTGTATATTTTTTGTCCTTATGTCATGTATTTTTTGTGATCTTGCAAATGACAAAAAAAACATGATTTACGAAACTCAACATACTTATGCAATATTAGATAGGTTTCCTACGAGTAAAGGTCATATTCTTGTTATACCTAAAGCACACAGTGAATATCTTCATCTTTGTGACATGAAGATATTTCTGATACTCTTGTGGTCGTTAAATACATAGTTAAAAAGTTTGGTTACACAAAGTATAACATTTTACAGAACAATGTTCATATTCAAGAAGTATTACACGTACACTTCCATATTATTCCCTACGTTGATCAATTTCAATGTCTAAAGGTTAATTGGTCTAAATCGAAACCTAGTGATGAAGAGTATCAGAATGAGGTTATAATTTAAAAAAAAAGCTGATCGATAAAAAGTTAAAATAAAAGAAATATTTAGCATTTTTACTATCTTTAAGAGGATGATACAACATCAATATTTAATATTTCTCAATCTACTATTATTTCAAAATTTAAATAAATTTTTAAGAAAATCTAGAAGACAAAAAATTATTTTTTTATTGGTGATTTCTATGCAAGAATGATACAAATAAATTACTTAACTCTTGTGAAGAATAATTTCTATATGCTAAATAAAACTTTCAAGATAAATGCGTATTTTACTTAAATGTTATTTAAAAAGATTGACCTAGAAATACAATTAAGCCATTTTAATAATTTTTATTACAAAAGGATATAGGTAGAAGTTATCAACACTTTGTTAAAAGACTTAATCCTTGTACCTCTTATTTATCGAGAGTTATTGACGTAGATATGTATGTAAAACACAATAAAAATATTCAAATTGTTTATCCTAGGATGATAAATTCTAAAAAAACACTATTAATAAAGTCTATGCAAATGGTAGTGTAAAATAGAACAAATACTACAACAATTTTACGAAAAATTTTTGCCGTGTTTGTCTTTCAAATTAATAAACTAACTAAAGGTGCTTTTTTGAAACTTTATGTTCTCTGCAAAACTAAATTTAATATTATGTTTGCGTTTTAAAACTAATGTAATTCACTAGTAATATTTTTAAAATTTTTTAAGAACTTTTAATTATGTTATTATCTACGATTTGCATCAGATTTTCTCTATCTACTTTCTTTAAAAAAACCAAGTAACGTAAATGAACCATCCCATGTTTTTTTAGATAAGTATTTAAGTTGTTATTTTTAATGCAGAAGTTTAAAGAAATATATTTGTAAATGAATAGATTCTTGGTGTGATACATTAAAGATTGTCTATTTTATTACAACAATTTTTACTAGCTAAAAACAATCAGTAAAAAAATTAGAAATTTTTATTAATATTTATGAGGCAAGTTTGCTAAGAATTTTTATCTCATTGGGTATTTCTGAACTTAATCTGTTGTCAAAAATCTTAACGTTTAGCTTAACGATAACATTTTCATAAGAATCCTCATGATTTATTTCATCAAGTAATGAATTTTTATACTGCTTTATAAACGACATAATAGTGCCGTTAGTCCATACAAATCCTTCCTGTGGATCATATTCTCCTCCTTCACCTTTTATTCCTTTTTTTCACAATCGTACTGTTGGAATAGAACATGGGTTTAATTTTAAAATATTATTTAACAAGCAGAGAAAGATCGTATAATAAATATTAAGTATTAGCGCTGCTAATACTATTACCACACGTACTTTTCATGAAATTCTCCCTTAGATTTGTAAGCTGAATACACAGACTTAAAAAATGATCTAGCTACATGTTCCCCAACATTACTTTCTCCTATCTTTTCAAGATAATTAACCAGCATTTGAGCATGTGGTGCCCATGTATTAGGAAAGTCCCACTGTTGAGGTTTTCTTTTAGGTTTACCACTGCAAGGTGCTCCACCAGGATATCCAAACAATTCTTTCCTGTATTTGTAAAGAATGTCATAGTTAGACATATTTTTATCAGGTGGAATGAGACCAGCAAATAGAGGAGTAATGTTAGAAAAATAAAACCTCTTAGCCTTATGAGATTTAGTAGATATATTAAAATCATTACAGCATTTCTCTTCATCATTCCATAAAAATGGTTCATATTACCAGACCTCTTAACAGCATAAGTATCAAATTCTTTAATTGCCTTGTCCAACATTTTTCTTTCTTTATCGTCTTGACTTAACAATTTTTTTCAGAAAACAAGAAAAGAAATAATTTGTTCATTCATTAACATAAAACTATTTAGATCAACAGGATAAACATTGATCACATCAAGCTCAGACAATGTTTCTTCATCTGGAAACCATCTAGATGAAAAATCCCACCCAGATTCAGCACCTGCTCTTAAATTTCTAAATACATTCTCATCATTTTTATTCTTCTGCTTTCTAAACGTATCCAAGTCTTCTTTAAAAAATTCCTGACGTGGAAACTTGTCTTGTATGTAGTATCTGTTGAGTCTAATGTCATCGTCTTTCTCTAAATCTGTTCTTTTCTTATCCATGAAATGATTGTATTCTTTTACAGCTGCTTCTAATCCTTCATTAAGAATATAAGATTTAATTTCTTCTTTGTCAGTTGATTTATACAACTTTTCTAACATTTGACAAAACAAAGGTGGTTGAGATATTCCTAAGTAGTAAGTTCTTGTTCCATTGGGTATATAACCGAACTTATTAATAAGATCAACAAAACAAGATATCAGTTTGTGGGCATAGAAATCCATATCACTAGAAATTAAACCTAGCATTATCCAATAAGAATCCCAGTAATAAAGTTCCCTAAATCTTCCACCAAGTACAAAAAAGATATCGTTTAGTTTTACACGAGAATTAAGATTGTCTTCTTCGAAAATGTCCTTCTTAGCATATTTACCCCATAACTTGATAATTTTCTCGACTATTCTCTTTAACTCATCGTCTAATGAAAAGGTCCATTTTGGAAGAAAAGGTAAATCGATTTTTACACTTTTTAAGTCTTTATCAACCTTAAAAAAATTATTCTCTACAAATATTTTAAGATCATCTATAAAGTCTTTACTAAGTTCTTCTTTGAGATTGATTTGTTTGTTTAGGAATAAATCTAATATCTTACGAAGATCTATCTTGTATTTCTTCAATAGTTCTACATACTCTTCGTGTATTGAATCAATATCTTTCTTTAGATTTAAATCTACGAATTGTTTAGAATCATTGTCTTCGAAAACTAGATATTGAACTATGAATGCAATTTCTGAATGCTTGCTTGTTTTTAATAGTGAACTAGAATAGTCAATTCTAGTCATTTCGAGGGATCTTCTTTGTATTTTTTAAAAATTATGAAATAGAAGTTACAAAAAAAAGCGTTAATAATTCATTTTAGAAGTTTATTTAAATTGCAATATGTCATTTACATTGCAGTAAATATTTTTACAAGCCAATGATCAAATTTTTCTCAATTTTAAATAATACGCAGAAAGGAGAATTACAATTTTTTAATTTTAACAACAAAATAAAAAAAAGACTTGTGAAAGTTATATAAGAAAATTATGAACGTTGTGATAGAAAACGAGAGGAGTCTTTTGTATTTTTCTGAATTGATTTTTTGAGAGATTTTTAAAAAATTTTAAACTGATGCATCAGAATTTAATAAATCGTTCTAATCAGCAGCCCCTAAAAAATTATTAATATAATCATATTGAGCTTTATTTTTTTTGGAAAATATTCATGCCAAATATTAGTTTCAATCAAGAGCTACGATTTTTCAATGCATCGATCTCTTGTTTGTTCCTTATAAAAATATTACTTTAGATTTTTATTATTTGACACATCATAAAAAACAAGGGCAAAAAAATATATCTTATGTAAAATTTTTCCTTTTAACTATAAAACCTCAGGAGGGAAAACTTCTTGTTGATATCAATGTGTGAACATTGATATCAACGAATACACCAATGTTATGGTTTGGTGTAATCGCATCTGAGACGGATGTTTCAGAGTTAAATATAAATACTTGTTCGTCAGAACAAGTATGAGTAAAATAAATAAACGTATTTTATCTAAAAAGTCCAAAGAATGTAACACTTCTGAAAACAAATTGTATAACCAATTGAGAGCAATAATTAATAATTTTTTTAATCAATCAGTAAAAAACGTCATGAAACATTAATTTAGATGTCAAATAGCTTATTTATTTTATTTGCTGCTCATAAACTCAGACTAGAATTTTTTTTATGAGTAATTCAGAAAATTTATCAAAATTATAAATTTCTGCGTAATGCTCAAACCCTCCAAGCTATCATTCAAATGAAATTATGTACAGGTTTATTTTGATAAGGTGTTTTATTCTAGGATTGAAATCTATAATGTTTTTACAACTTTGTACACAGAAAATTGCTCGAGGTTCGGACTATGCCTGTGACCCTTAATAATCCATAGCCACCAAGATGTCTATATCATGATAAGTATACTCTAGTCTTCTATAATGCATTGATATTACTATTCATGTAAAATAAAATACCTTTATGACAGATAAAATATAAAAAGATCAACGAAACACGGTAAATATAAAGCAAATAACATCTTAGTGTGCTTAGAAGCCTAATATTAAGATAATTTTACCCATAAATGGATGAAACATATCATGGTACAAATATTACATTTATATTTTTCTTCATAATGACTAAAATAGGCAAGTTGTTTAATTGAACAATTACCTTTTTTATAAAAATATTTACAAATCAAAATAGAGAATGTTATGAGTAAAGATTTTTAAAAAATATTTAAGCCATGATAATAGGTGGTGGGCAACACACATATAAAACTTTTTTCTAAGTTGTTTAAAAATATGAAGATTTCTTAATTCTTTTTTCTACACAACTGTGAATCAAAGAAATCAATCTGCCTTGAGGAAAGAAATATAATTTTTCTGTTCTCTGTTTTTAGATTCTAAAAAGCATAGTTTCTGAAACAAGAAGACTAATTCTTTTTGTAGTAGACTAGCAAAGCTATCCCGTTTAAAACAGAAATGGTGAAAATTCAACCCCTTTCTTTCAATTTAATCTTTTAAATCCTGTATTTGTGACTGTCTTGGTCCTAATTTACAAAGTCATAACTTATATCTAAAGTTTTCAGAAATTTAGCAAACTTAAACATAGAACCTATAAAAATGCTTCAAAAACATACTCAGTACTAAAAATTTAACCATTAAATTCATTTAATCGATGATAACACTTTATTGTTTAACATAAATTTTCTTTTTTTTAGAGGATGGGTTAAAAAATTATTTTGCAATCGTTTATTAATATGATGATTGGGGTTAAAATAGAAAATGAAAATGTAAATTTATTTTATGCGGTAATTTGAACAAAACTCATCTAAATACATTAATATTAAAACTTGCGATACTAGAATTTCTGGTAGTAATGTTTGTTGCGTGCGCGAATAATGCAACCATTTTTTTATTATGAGGAAATTAAGACAAAAAAAATTTAATATTATAGCTGAATAAAATGATTGACTTGATTAAGGTAAGTATATCTACCAAGAAATTAAACAAAATTTTGTGATTTCTTCAGCTGTTGCTAGCTAAGTTTAATTTTTTTACCCTCATTTTTTTTCCTGGCTGCGATATTGGCGCGCAACATTAAATGTAGGCTTGTTATTAAGCTTTTTACCCTAAGTCATGCATTTAATTTCAGTACAACAAGCTAACGAAAACGTTTTAAATCTAAATTTTTTACGTAGTTTAATTAAGGACCAGGCGAATTGAATAAATGACGTTATTTTTATGTAAAATAGTGTTATTTACCTTTATCTGAGTTTTTGTGGATAAAAAATAAATCTAAAAAGACATCTTCTTTAGCAAAAAATATTTTAATAAGTTTAGATAATTGTGCATTGAATTCCAAAAGGAAACTTGTAATCTGAAAAATCAATATCATTATGTTCTTCTGTTTTTGGTGGAATTTTTGATTTCTCATGACTTTTATTTGATTCTTCTTTCTTACCTGTTTCTTCTTTGTTTGATGTAGGTTTTTTAAAACCATCCTGAGAACACAACGTTGTAGGCAGCAATATAAGTATATAATCTATATACAAACATTGAAGTAAAACAAAAACAATCTTCCTTGTTATTTTCATAGGGATCACAAAAGATCTTTCTTATTTTTTTTATAATTTTCTTAATTAAGTTAATTTAATAGCTTTTTACTAAGTTTTGGATTTACTTAAAAAATAAATAACTTTATTGGAAGACAAAACAAAGAAAAGATCAAGAAAACACAACAATAAAGAAGAGACTACATCACGGCGTGCTTGGGAAACATAGCTTAGAGATTTTGGATTTATTTCTTTTTCTTTACAAATGCTAATTAATGGAGTAAAAACAACTTTGTTTGTAACAAATATACAAAGGAGATCGACAAAGATGTAAATTAATTTTTATTAAATGTTTTATTTTGTTTGGGGTAAAAATTTTAACGGAACCAACTCAAGTTTTTCTTAGTTAAAATTAAGTAAAATATTTGTTCTTAATATTTGACCACTGTCTACATTCCTTATATCCTCTTTAGCACGTATTTTTCCTGATGATTTCCTTTATGGTCAAAAAATATTTTCTAGAGTTTTGCTAAGGATTTTTTTTTTTTTTGGATCAATGTCGATATTTCCCCCGAGGGAAATATCAACATTGATCCTTTTTTTAACATATATCTCTTTGTTGATACAGAAAATCCTAGGCTTATAATGTACTTTTTTTAAGTATTTTTATCATCCATTTCATGTCATAACATGCAGTATTTTTAAAGTCTTACATTTATACAGTTGCCTCAGTTCATTAGCTAGAAAATCATGTTTTAAAGCTTTATAGTTTCAAAAGTCGCAAAAATATTTTCAATAATTTTTCCAATCAATCTTAAATAAAAATATTTTTTGGTTCAACCTGTTTGATATCACTTGATACTAGGCTGACTTTTAATTTCTGACAAGATACAAATGTTACTGCTATTTCTACTTCTAAATTCTCAGAACATAACTAAAATATGGAAAAGTTTGTCTCCTTAGAACTCTTAAGATAATAGACATATAGAGATAAATAAAAAAACAAACTACCTCATTCTGTTCATAGTGTATTTAACCGATGATATAACATCTCGTGGTAATATGAACTACCATCTTTTTTTCTCTTTACAGTAAGGTTAGTAGGTATTTGTTCCATGAAAATATATAAATCGCTTAATATGCATAGTGCTGCTTTATTTTTTGCCTCTTCTTCCTTTATGCAACCATAGCAAAATTCCTTGGTGAATGAAAGTGAAAAAAATTTCTTGTGTATAACTTTTTGCAAAAAACATTCTAAAAATTTTGCTTCATGGTAATTTGACTAACTCCTTTTTCAAGTTACAATCTAATATATAAGTAATTTGGACACTATTTTTACAGATTAGTAGTTATTTACTTCAAATCTTACGTCAGTCTACATTAGGACTTTCTGTAATTCAGAGTCCTAAAAAACTAAAAAATGCTTTTTCTCGACTACAAAAAGTGGTCAGAATAATTGCGGAGCGTTTTTTTATGTCCCACAAAAAAGAGAAATTTTCATAGAGACTCTTGCAGGTAAACGGGGGTTATTCCCTTTCGTAATTGTAAGTTTTTTTCACACTAAAACCTCCTTCTTTACAGCGGTCTTGTGCGGTGAGAACCATATACCCATTGGGCTTTAGCTGTGGAAGAATCAACCCATTAGACTTGCCCTAATCCATATTGAACATATAGATCCACAGTAGGCGGTATTTATGAGCGCGGCTAGAGACCTGGAGAGAGAACATTATCGTGTTGGTATATTCGGCCCTCATCTTATAATTGATTGCATGCATACTTTCTTGAACTATAAACTCGAAAATTAGACTCAAGTCTCCTATTTTTTTTAAACCCGTGGCATAGTTATTCGATAAACATATTCCGCAAAGCCTTTCGCCCTACACAGTCAACCCCTTTGAAATCCAATACTGTTCAAGTCACAACTTAAGATTTTATTTGCTTACGGTAAGCCAAAGACGTCACTATCATCTGCTGTACAGAAGCTCATCTGCTTAGCTATCATGCCCTTTCTAAGCTCATTCCTTGGCAAGTAAATTATTTTTTTTACAGAAAGCTTTTTATGTTTGATTGTATAGTATTTAGGGCTGAGAAAAATATAAAATTAGAATAGAAAGTGAATCCGGCTCGAAGGACCACAAAATGTTTGATAGTACGTCTAATAGCTCGGTAATACAAGAGGCGACGACGATGTGCGACGCACATGGCGCGATGAGCTCGCTAGCCCAAGACTTGCGCATTAATACACACATTACACGCACCAAGTAGTCCGCGACAATACCGCGGATGACGCAACACATGACACACCTGACTAACAAACGCGCTGTAGTGACAATACCACTACAGACACACTCACACTTGTTACAAGGCCCAAAAGGGGGGTTTCTTAACAATATATGCCAATCCTGAACATTGATGTTTTACTAAAATTTGTCTTTGTGGCTATAAAGGTTTTTAACTCTTAAAATTCAACATGACAATGCCTATTTAATAGTTTAACACAAAAGAAGCGTGCTCATAAAAATGTTCCAATCATGTTTTAATATTTATACTTGTCTAAAATGCGCTTTATACTCGATTTAATATTTTTTATTTTTTCAAAGTTATATTGTTTTTATATTTCTATGAATACCTTAATATTATTAACTTTTTTGGATATTATCATTAGAAGTCAATCTGAATGTTTTTTTTTAAATTAATATAAATGTTTCAGCATTATCGTTAAGTAGAATATGCCGAATTTATTCTAAAGAAAAAAACAAATTTATAAGATTAGATATTTCTCTTTATTTTTTTTAGGTGTTTCAAAGCAATAAATTATCTTATAATAATCAATTTGTTATTTTAGTGCAGAATACAACATCATGTTAAAGAGAACACTGGTTAGTATTCCTTTGAATTTCTCGATTATCCTTATTTTTGAATTATTGCTTTATGAAACAAAGGGAATATCAAAGTAGAGATCAAGGTAGATTAGTTGCATTTTGTATAAGTTAAATTGTAAAAAATAAACCTGATGCTATAATTTTCAGATAAATTTAAAAGAAGATTAAGACAATAGAGATCGACATAATTATCTAATGTCGAAATCATGATTTGTAAACTAATTCTCTAGGAGGGTATTAAGCACAGGACTAGAATTAATTCCTTATGTTATGACATAGGATTCGACGTTTATTATATACCAAGAAAAAGTAATTGGAATTTAAGACTATCTCCTGTGATGGAACCATAAATTCATGAAGACTTTTAAAAAGACTTTAGACACATCTCTTTTATTATCTTAAAAACCAATAAGAACGGAGAGATGTATTGAAAACATGAAGTATACGTAAAGGAAGGTAGATTTAGTGGTTAAACGACGATGCTTCTTATAAGTTATAGTTACAAACACTAGCTAAGCTTAATAGAAAATTTAATTTATTAAATACTGTCTAGCACAGTCACAGCTGAAAATTTAATATGATTTCATGAAGTCTGAGAAAGTACAACACCTCTAAGAAATGAATTTTGTTTAGAAAGAAAGCATTTTGTAATACAATATATAAGTAATTTTTTATGTTGTAGGAACTAAAAAAATATCAGTTAATAAACCCAAGTAGGTTAATTGCTTTTATATGGAAGAATTTTATTAAAATATGCATATTCAAAAGAATAGGCAATTTTCAAATTCACAGGAATTTTTTGACTTTTAAATAAAATCTTTAATTTATATTGAAAATCATTTTTGATTTTAGATTAAATAGCTTGACCTTACTAAATTTATTTACTTAAAACGATTTTTAACATTAGAAGAATAACTTTTATTATTTTAGTGATATCAATAAATCATATTACTATAAAACCGATCAAAATAAGCAATGTAATCTTAGATAAATCTTCCTTTAGTATTAATTTTAATACATATATCATGTTTTACATCTATAGTAAGAATTTTAATATTGATAGATCATTTTGATGCATCCATCAAAATATTTTATCATATTTTTTTATTACAATTTGATTTTTTAATATTTAATTTTGGAGCCCAATCAAAATACATGAAAATATTTGTTTATCTATTTCTACTGTATTGCTATTCAGACTGTGAAAAGAAATTAATAAAGGATTTCAACCTTGAAATAGAAAAACAGATTACAAAAAATTTTTTTTTACAAGATAATTCGACAGTTATACAAATAACGTATCAAATTATCTTATAAAATTCTAAAATTGTGATAGAATGCTCTTCAAGTGAGGAAAACAGCTCTAAACTTAGGTCTATAAGTACCATAGATCATACGTTAGATTACTTGTATGACGAGGTACCCATTTCAAACTGTATTATGAAATGCATTGGAAAACTATATCCACATCATAAATATACATTTTGTGTATCTGATATGAATGCGTCGTGTCTTCCACGACAGAACATTTCTATTAAAGAAACATTACAATTTCTAAAATCAAAACTTTTATTTGAAATTGATTTCTTCATACCCTTCTCATAGAAAATATTTAAATATTTAAAATTTTTAGTAAATTTATATATTTTTGAGAAGGGTCTGAATAAAATAAAAAATTATAATTATGTGGTATATACCACAGAATGTTACTGTGTATACCTCATTAAAACAAAAGATGATCAAGAAGAGAGTACTTCTTACTTTGATTAAAAACAGACTGGAAGATCTAAAGATCAATGATTTTAATATTAATTATTTGGAATTTGAGGATATCTATTCCTTTCTACTCTGATCTTAGAATCTACAATGAATTACATGATGAGCAGTGGAAGTTAATTTATTTTGCTAAGTACAAGAAACAGAATTACAAGCTTCAACTTGATATTGGAAGTTTTAATACGAAAGAATTCATGTGTAAGTACTTGGACAGTTATTTTTGGAGATGTAAAGTCAGAAAGTTTAAAAAACTTCATAAGTAAGTATCTTTGTAATATTGGTCTTGTATGCATTAGATACACGAGATTATTAGACTTAGGAGTCATCTTAAATAATTCTATAAAGGATTTTGAACCAAAAATTGATTATAAATAATTTCTTATTTTTTAAATTTAATTAAAAAGAGTGGCTACTTAAAAAAAATAAAAGATTCCCTTGCATTCTCTTATCTACCAAGATTTATTGAGTTTGTTAAAATTCTAGAAGAACTTAATGTGATTACTAAAGATGGATACCAAATCTATGTAACTGCATATAAAAAGCTTGATTATACAATTATGTGTAATATAAATAAGTTCTTATTAGAAAAAAATTTGTAAGAATATTTACAATTTAAAGATCGAGGAGTGCATAGAAGCATACAAAAAATTTTTAATCTACGTGTATGAATTTACAGAAATAGAAAATAACATTAAAATCATTGAAATTCTAAAAAAAATTGATATGTTTGTTTTGTCTCTAAATCGTGAAAAGTTTAACAATAAAATAATCCAAAAATAAGTTTTATGAATAATGAAACTTTGAATTCCCCTCAAAGCTATATTTTTGCAGATTCAGAAGAAATGTTGGGTGTTTTTTATTCGAATAACCAAGGTAGAAGAAAATCAGTTGTGAATTTTACCTTAGAAAATATGATTTACAATTTGGAGAATGAAAAATTGAATTAAATACAAAGCTGATGCTATTTCTGATTAATAAAACTATTTTCTATATAATTTTTTAACATTTACAAGAAATTTTATCGTTGGAAAACAAACAATCTGTCAATTTTGAAAATAGTACCATTTTGTTTGAAAGCGCATTGTTTTAAAAGATAATTATTAAAAATTTAGAAACTCTGGCTCTGGTAGGTAAACTGCCAAATATTAAAATTTTGTTATGCTTAATCCTGCTATACTCTTAGTATAAAGAAGATAAATAGTTGTTCAGAATCTACCATGCACTAGACAAAAAATAAAAATAATCTTTCTGTAAATAACATAGCTAACTTGCTGTGTAAAAATACTTTAAAATAAAAAATAAATAAATAAATAAGATAATTTTATTAGAAAACAAAACAAGAAAGATCAAGAAAACACAACGAATAAAAACGGGATTAGATCACAACGTACTTGGGAAGCTTAGCTTATACAAAAATACTTTAATATTTTTCAATAAATGCCCTTAACTTTACAATATCTTATTACATGGTGTAGCTAATGGGTAAAGAAATACAAGATAAAGCTGAGTTTAAACGAAGTTGTTGAGGTTGTAACTGTGGTATTATTTTACCACATTATATAAAATTTCTATCCTTAACCTCAAGAAAAGAAGAAGAAAAGAATGACAGAAAACTATATAAAATAAATAAAAGGTTTAATAAGTCCGTTTTTCTGGGCATACAGAGACGAGCATCATAGAATCATTTCTTTTTCTGGCCGTCTATCTGATGGTTATGCCACAGTAACATATCCAGGATACATTACAAAAATATTATTAATTGTCTGAGGTCGCTAGAGATAAGGAGAGATTTTAAACAGCTGTCTGACTTTGAGAAAATCTTTATTGTCCTTGAAAATGCAGATACGAGAATTTTGATATTTCATGAGGAATTCGTGAGAAAGAAAGATTTGCACACCCCAAGTATCGATATGCTATGGGATGGATATTTATAACAGAACCTGTAAGAAAGTAATTTATAAGTATCTGCAAATAGTTAAATTACATGATAAAAAAAAAGATAAATTAGGAGGGCCTAGAGTCTCGATTCAAAATAGATGAAACTGCATTAAACCATAAGGTAAAGGCAAGTAGAGGAAGATCTCCAACAAACAAGACTGATGCTCTTTGTATTGCTGAGGTTGCAGATAAAATTACCAAAGCCTTTGCTCGTGTCATTCCAAATAAGAAGGCCGAAACTATGATCCCTATAATTGTTGATAACGTGGAGAAGGGCAGCACTATACGGACAGATGAACACAAATCGTACGGAAGACTCAATTCTTTAGGATATTCACATGATACTGTATGCCATAAAAAAGAGTTCATTAATTATGAGACGGGTGTTTATGCTCAAGCTGTTAAATTTTTTAATAATGAGTTAAATTTAGAAATTAAAAGAAGAAAAAGGAATAAGAACAGAGAAGCGTTCTGATTTTTTTTTAATATATTCATTTGGAAATTTTTATAATTGTGACTCCTAAAGAGTTATAAAAATACTTTATCTACTAAGAATTAAAGACAATTAGTGCTATGTTTGTTCATGTTTAATTTTATCTCAGTTTTTATTTAAACATTTTAAAACTGATTTAAATTACCAAAAGACTTATTGCCGTATCACACTCTAAAATTACTGGCGGGTAGATGGCTATAACATGAAATTTTTCTATATGCACGTCTCTGATCTTCCCTTCGATGAAAAAGATGAGTAAAATCACTTTTTACTTTTATTTATTGCCAAAAATCAAATATAAAAAAATATTTTTTATGAATAAATTTGTAATGTGATAATAATGCCATACACCCTTCTAGTTACGTTCCTAGAAAGATAAAACAAAATATTATGTAATAATTAAATGATGGTTTCTATTCATTTACACATTCATAAACGATTCTGAGATCTTAAAAATTTTTATAAATGATTTGAGACAATATTTGTAACAAATCAGGTTACAAGATTGGTAGGACCTAAATCATGGTGGTTAAAATGACACCTATTTTCATATGGTACGTCACAACGACTTGAATAAAAAAATATTCTCATATATTTAATGCGACTAAAAAAACACCAAACGCTTACCAATTTTGTTTTGAACAAAAAAAACGAAAGTTCGTCTGGCTTGAGACGACATCAATAAAAAGTATAGTTTCTAATTTTAAAGAATAAAAGTTAAGAACTTCTTAAAAAAATCACCAAGACCCCGAAAACTAAATGAAAGGAACCAGTTTACTTATAAAAACAAAACACATCGCACACTTAAACAGAAAATTAAAAAACAGAAACATTGAAAAAATATTAAATATTTTAATACTCCTTAGCAAATTGAATCGAATACTACTGCATCGGCTTCAGGCTGAGAATCTGAAACAGCTTCACCCTCTGAAGTAACACCTTCTGGTACAGCCTCTCCATCAGACTTCTTTTGCTCAGCTGGTTTCTCTGCAGCTTGTTCACATTCCTTTCCTTCTCCAACTTCTTTATCTTTAACCTCAACGTTTTTAGAATCACCCTTCTTGTCCTCTGCTCCAGCTAATATTGCAGGTATAAGAATAAGACCATAAACCTTAGATAATTTTGAGAATTTCATGGGGTAAGGGTTGAGTATTCTTTTCTAGCTTTTAATTTACTATTTTGAATTAAATTTTAAATATAAATTGTAAATTGATGTGTTAAAATGATTATTTTTAAAAATAAAAGTTAATTAAATTACTTTTGTAATTGGAACATTCTATTTTTTACAAAATATTTACGTTTTTAAGTGTTTAATACATCACAAATAATATATGCATCTACTTAATCATATACTTATAGAAGTTCGTAAATAATAAAAATAGCTTCAATTACATTCACAATTCTTAAGTATAAGATTATATCTTAGAATATATGTCAAAATATAACTTTTAGAAGCTAATACATTAATTTTTATGGCAATTATTTTATTCTTTATTACTAAAAAGTTAATAAAAAAATTTCTGAAACAGTGATGATGCAAATATGAGTAAATTGACTTATTCTATACTTGTTACTGACTTTTCAATTGTCATAAATAAGTCTTAAAGTTACTTTTAAATTAATAAGAGAACAAGTTGTTTCCTTTGATTTAAATCTGTAATAGTTTATCTTAGAACTAAGAACGTACATTCACAAAAAGTTAAGTTAAATGTTTTGTATCCTTTTCAAATAAAACAATTTATTGTGAATTTAATCTAATGTCTTTAATTTAAATGTAAAGAATTTTTTATGGAATCATAAATTTGTAACTTTATCACACAAGTCTTTATTTATAAAAATTATCCTCCCTTCTAAACTCTAAGAAATTATCTAACCTTTTTTGTTTATTCCTTTTTAATAAGTTTCTAATAAAAAGTAAAATTATTTTTCTAGATAAATAAGAAAAATATTTATCAGAAAAAAAGATCTTGATGGTGTTAAAAGCGACTGCTTGATCACATAAATTATAAAAAATTAAAGGATTTTCATGATTTTCTATTAAAAAGGTTGCAAGAAAGACAACGGACTAACCAACAGAAAAATCATAAAGTCATAAAGAATTGAGCATACAGCTCCAGCATACCTAAAGACAAGCCTACTTACAAAGTCATAAAATATAAATTATTTCAAATAAATGTACAACTTGTTTAAATATTTGCAATTATAATTTTTTTGATGAATATTTCTTTTCATAGAAGTCCAAAATGAAGTAAATCAAAATGAGACTTTTTTCTAAATTAAAAGTTGAAAAGTAAAATATCATTTTTATGAATAGAGTTGTGATATTTTGAAATGTTGTTGTTGTTGACTTCGTAGAAATACAAGGAAAGCAATTAGATAGTCAATTTCATTGGTTAATTCCCTTTCAAATTATTGTAAAGTTTTATAACTTAAAGATGTTTTTGACAAAGAGAATACATATAGGTCTAAATGTTAGTTTTTTTAAGTGGTATACACTATAAAAACATACACTTAGACTAATTTTTTATAAGGTAGATGACTTAGAATAAGTATTATTTAAAACTTATATTCTTTTTTAATATTTTCAATGTTGAAACATGTTTAATTAGAAAAATGTTTAGTTACTCAATATGCTTTTAAGATGCATATTGTAAATATTGAAATTTTTATTTACTTGAATAAAAACATGATAGTTTAAGAAAATATCATTCCCTTTAAAGCATTGGCTTAAACTTTTTATACTAAAGAATTCTAAAAGAATTACTATCATTTACCTTAACACTATTCCTACCGACACTTCACGTATACCTATTCCTACCGCGGCCGGTCAAATGACTGGTCTTTTACAACTTATATTTTTCAGTATTGAATGCAGACCAATAGCCAGCTTGCAAGTATAAAAATATATTTTCTTTTATTCAAGTGTACATAATCTACATTTTATTCTTTTTCGCCGCATTTTTTACAAATAAGCTTCTCAACTGTACATTTTCCGCATACGTACTTTTTACATTTTAGACAGATTTTGTTCGTCTTATTATCTTTACAATACCTTATCTGACATGTTATCCGTTCACGAGAAAACTGTACTTGTACTTGCGATTGGTTGATTTTCTTTGCAGAGCTCTTGTTGGTATTCGATGGCAAGTTCTTCTGCCAATTGGAATAGAAATTCCTGTCTTGTAATTTCTCCTCCCGTAGTTTCTTTATATAACATCCATGCATTTAACCCGGCTAAATCCAAGATATTAAAAAATACTTGCACAGGCCATCTCCGAGATTTAGATTTTACCGAATAATTTCTGGCCATTTGGTCGGTCACATCTACGCCAAATTTGGTGCTATTATACAATTGAATTGTCTCCGGTGTTCGGGTGTCATTTTCTTCAACTTGTACGGAGTTGTGCATTGAACTGAGAATTAGAACTTTCTTTCTTGGTGTGGCTTTCTAAATTGTCAACATACAATTATTTGAGCGATAGAGTTTGGTTGAGAAAAGTGCCATGTCTTTTTTCAGTTTTGCCAGTCTTGGTAGCTCTTTTCTATTTGCTCTAATTGTCCCAACAATCGTAGTTTTTTTTTTGCTAAAATTTTTGTTGCTAAAGATAGGCTTGTAAAAAAGTTGTCCGTGGTTATATCTCTTCCACATCCTACATACGATTCTGCTAATTTCATAGTGAAAAACTCTTCAAGAGGAACTAAGGGTTCTCTACTTTTATCTTTTCCCAAATATGGAAAGCCGTTTATTATATATTTGCTACGTACATGGGATGCTAACCAAAATTTTATACCAAATTTGTCCGGTTTATTGAACATGTAATGAGTGAATCTACACCTTGCTTTCGTTGGAAACAATTGTTCGTCCATAGTAATATATGGTCCTGGTTTATAACAATTTTGACTGTTGTCAATAAACTTGTACCAAACTTCGGAAATCATAGCAAATTTATCGGTTTGTAACCGTTGGCTTCGTTGGTTTCTGTCGTCAAATCGAATAAATCTCATAATCTCCGTAAAGTCATGTCTACTTATAGTATTTGAGAAAAAAGGCGGGCCCTACTTTTGATTCCATAGAAGTGCTATATATATATTCTTAGCCTCATATGCGCCGCGTGCATACAGAATTGCAAAAAAACACTGCTAACCCGATAGTCGAGCGAGAACTGTAGACACTTTGAAGTGCCGTAAATCATTTTCTGGAAGGCACTTCTCGAATGAAATCGTACCACAACTACATTACCTTTCCTTTGTAACGACTTTATAGTTTTGGCATTGAGTCTTAGAGAGAAACTATTACAAAAATGTATAAATCGTACTACCGGTCAAATGACCGGTCGTGGTAGATAAGACAGATCACAAATTTTTCTCAGAAAATAAACAATAAAAAAATAATTGAATATTGAAAAATGTATCAAACATATATATGAGGAAAAGTCGTAAAGTTTAAAGGTGATTCACTTACGTTGAATGTAGGAAAATCCAATTAAAAATTTAAAAACGGTCATTTGACCGGTCCTGGTAGGAATAGTGTTAACATTCTAATTAGCTTATAATTTTTTAGATTAAAATAAGCTTCTTCAAATCTTAGAGAAAAATACAAACGTGTTTATTAAAAGTTTAAATTAATGATGTTTAAATACAACAGATATCATAGTCTTGTATCTTTTATTTTGTCATTTCAAGAGAAATGTTCTTTTGGATGATTAAATACCTTAAGTTCAAAAAATATACAAAGTAATAACAATTGAATAATTTCTTCTTTTACAAAATCACATAGATATTACGATAGTTCTTTGTTTAAAAATATTTTGTGTATTTTAGATTAATAATTATCTGAGTTAAAGCAATCTTTTTAACAACTTAGTTAATTATATCCTTTTATGTTAAGGATGACATTGACCAGTGATTTGAAGTTATATATAGTTTTTTTTGTATATTATCATTACTTATTTACATTGGTAAGGTTATTGTTTATATAAAATATTATAAAGAACTAAACATTCAATTTAGAAACTATTACTTTTCCTTTTAAACAACAATAATTGTTGCGCGCACAACGAGCAACAGCGCCTAGAGCGAACACCTTATTGTTTTTTCATGATTTATAATACCCTTCAGATACTACGATTTTGAAACAGAATACTATAACCTGGAGTCGAACGCACGGTAGTAATTGTCTAACTTGGAATAGGGAACCAGCTGACGAAGCTCGACAGAAAGCAAAAGTTTTCTTACTAAACAAAATGTTTACTAAAAGTATTCAAAAATTTTATATTATTTAACACTTATATCATATAAAGAATTTACAAGAACGTCGGAAGAATACAATCTTCTGGTAAGTCTTCTTGAAAATAAGCAATTTGAGGATTTTGAAGGATCTCGATTTCAAAAAAGTAGATTATTGAAAAAATCAAATAATTTTGTGCTTATTGACAGAAGGTTGTATCTTTTTTGTGAGAATGGCAATCACAAAAAAGTAATATCTCAGGATAGTAGAGATATTATGATTCAGGAAGTTCTGGGACTTCATTTGTCTACTCACTATGGTCAAAATAAGATGGAAGATATGTGTTGTAAGCTATTCTTCTCAATTCCTAGGTCGATCATTAGGGAAGTGGTGAACAACTGTCATGTTTGCAAACAAGCGCAACCTTTAAAAGAGAAAAAAACCGTAAAACATATATGTTGGTTAAAAACGTGGGAAGAGGAGAATGGTTAGGCACACTCCTGAGTAAACGACAGTTCAGAGCTTACTAAATTTAAATTTAAACGTTCACGCGTTTCCACAAGAAAATATACACATACATGACCGAGTAAATACAAGTACTACTAATACATAATTTTTTTCAGTGTTTACTTTCAATAATATATTAGCTAAATTACCATTTGAAAGGGTTCAAGTAGATTGTGTTGATCTACATAAATATTCTGATGTGAATGACGGATACAAATGGATAATGACTGTTGTTGACGTTTTTTCTAAGTTTGCGTTTGTTTTTCCATTGAAATCTAAATCTTCAATGGAAATTAAGAGATGTCTTGAAAAGTTAGTGACTTCTGAAGGGGCCTTTAAAATATTGCAAACTGATAATGGATTAGAATTTAAAAATTCTATCGTGGACGAGTTTTGTCATAATTATCTTATACAACGAATTTATGGTAGGCCAAGACATCCTCAAAGTCAAGGAATTGTTGAACATTTCTATCAAACCGTAACAAGATACTTGCAAAAACATATCTTCTCAAAGCATGAGGACAATAAAGAAGAGCAAAGCAAAAGATGGATCGATATTTTAGATTTAACTGTTTATAATTACAACATCAGTGCACATGAATCTACGAAAAAATCTCCCTTCGTTCTTTTTAAAAATAGGGATGGTTTTAATGCTTGTCTTTCTCCCTGTTATGAAATTGAAAATGTTAGCCTATCAAAGATTACAAAGAAGCTAGAGCTAACCAGGCTAAGTATTTTGAAACAAAATTTGTGGATAAGCAAAAAACTAATATTGAGTCTTTTAAGATTAGAGATAAAGATTTTGTTCAAAAAGATTTTGATAATAACACTAAAACGAAGAAAAAAAACTAGAATCTTTTTACGAAGGACCATTTGAAGTTAAAGAAATTTAAAAAATGATATTTTAGTGTTAGTTTCTGAGGAAAAAGTATTTAAGGTGAATTCTAGTAGATGTAAACGTTTATAATAAACTGTTAAGTAAATTTTTAGCTTACACAATTACAAATCACTTCTTTTAATTATTTATAGATTCATTTTCTTATTAAAAATTAATTTTAGTTTTTGGTTGTTCTATTGGCACGCTTTTTTAATTAAACCATGTATTCTTGTTGCTTTGAACAGATCATATTCATCAAAAAATGAAATTTTTAGAGTTTCTAATCTTAAACACTCATATTATATAGCTTATACTTGATATTTACTTTTTATAGTCAGTTTTGTTTCTTGTGCGCTCTAGGCGCTGTTGCGCGCAACAATAATTATAAATATGCATGCGTAGAAATCATATCTTTAGAGATCTTAAGATTTTTTATGGACTAGTTTTTTCTAAAAGATACTCATAAAAATAATTTTGTAAGGTTTTATTTACTGCTTTCATAAATCTATACGACAAAAAGAAAGGTTGGCACAAGAACAAAACTAGAATTGAATTATACGAGTCTTAAGACAAGACTAGCTTTTGTGAATCCTCATATTTGTAATTATAAGAACAGTTTAAGTTAAAAATAGCTTTAGGACTCAAAAAAAAAAACAATTTTTTGGGATTATAAAACTAATTTTTTCTGATGTAGCATTACATGGTTTTTCAGCCTGTAAATCTTCTCCCATTAAATATATAGAATTATAGGAAATGATTAAAACAAAATACTTTATAGGTTCACTGGTAAAATTTCAAGTTTCTTTAGATAAGTTTCATATCAGACTTTAAAAGAAGTTCAAGTTACTTCGTCTGAGGATTAATTTTCGATAATCTACAAAAAAATAAGTGTATCTACGTTTACAAACAACCATTAATATCAAAAAAATCTCCAAAAGTTTAATTCTAACCTACCTAAATCTGAAGAGTGTATGAGGAAACATGAATTTTTTTAACGAGGTTAAGATTTGTATTGTAAATTAAGTGATGCTTGAGGTTTTTAATATAAAGAGCAGATACTTGATGCTGCAAAGATAGTAGTGCTTTTGTATATCCCTTTGTCTAAAAAAAGGATTAAATACTTTCCTTCAGTTTATTAGAAATAAAGTTTGTTAAAAAATGTCAATAGCTTAGTCAGTGTGCTACTGGTTAAAAAGAATATATGATATAATTTAACCTCCTTAGCACTTAAACTGCATAGCAAGACTTAATTTAATTGTGTTCCTTAAAAGTGATAGACTAAGTAGGGTTAAAGGTTTATAAAAATAATCAATATCTAGGTATTACACGGCTGCAACAGGTAAAAGAATTAAGTTTATTCATTTCTTGTCAAAAATTTAAGAGAGGGTGCTTACAATAGATGCATGATAAGGAACAAATTTTGCAAATAAAATGATACTATTATTTTAAGTTTCTAATTATGCTCATTAGTATTTTCTAATGTAAAGCTACATGTTTGGTCCAATTTAGGTCGGGCATAACTGATTAAATTGATCAATCCAATGGATTTAATAATTCTCTCTGCCAAGTTTCTAAATTTGGGGTTTGTGTGAGCAGGAAGATGATAGTATTTAACTAATTTTAAACAAGTTCTAACCATAAAAGTTTTTGTGAAGGGCGTGAGACCGTATACAGGACCTAAAAACATATTCAATTAATTTTATATTTTATTGTGTTTTTCTTAATTTTAAACCAAAAAAGAGAATTTTTTGAAAAAAAAACTATTCAGGCTACACATTTGAAATAAGACTTTTGTAGTGTGGAATTTCTATCAGATACACGACCAGAAAAAAAGATTTTTTTGTGATGCTCAGCCCTGTATGCCTAGAAAAGTAAGCCATTTAAAATTTTTTTTGATGACCTTGGAAAGTCTTATTTAAAAGATAAAAATGTAATTCTTTTAATTATGAAATCTACATAATGTGGTATGATACCACGGAAGACTCAATAACAAAACGTGATATCTTTATATGTGATGATACCCTACAAAAGAATATTGAACTACTTGTGGCATTTCTTGCAGGAAGACGGCCAGAACAAAGAAAAGCTTCTATGATGCTCGTCCCTGTACGCCCCCAAAATAACATTTTTATCAAAATATTTATTTGATATTCTTTGGTCTTTGGGTCCAAGGATTAAAAATTATTTATATAAAACTAGCTAAAGCTACCCGAATAGGGTTAAAAGTAAACAGAAGGTATATTCGTAACATTACTATATTATTCGAGTCTTATCTATGTTTTTTTAGTAGTAACTTATGTTAAAATGTTAGTCTATAGCGAAAACTACTTTCGAAATTTTAAAATTTAGAAAAAAAAACAGGGGTTAAAAAAATAAATAATTTCTAAAATTCAAACTTTTTATATATATTGATTTTTTAATAAAAATTTTATCATAATGTGGAATAGTTATACCACACTACTCTTCTACAGATATCAATTATCAGTCTTTAGGTTATTTTTAAATTTAAATATATAAGTATAAAAATTAAAGTGTGACTCAACTACCCAAATATGATGTTATAGCAAATGAGCTGATTCTTATACATGGATACAAGTCAGAAATAATATCTTATGTATCAACATAGAATGGTATGATAACTAAGTACCATGATATGTTCAGAAAAAGAATTGATCTCTCTGTCTGCATTAAAGCCTACATCAGTGTGTAAAACTGAAAAAAAACACTGGAATGTGTTTTCTAAGAGCACAGGATAAAAAGGGACATGAGTGAGGAATGTAAAAGTTTGAAGGCAATTTTAATGGGTCTTAAATCTCTCGTGTAGAATCCCCAGAGCCAAAACAAAAATGCCCAAACTGTTGCTTCATTAATAAATTTTTTACGGTTCTACTCTGTTCAGGAATACCTATCTAACAGCAAAACTATAATTGTGGTGAAATACAGCAATTCAGTCTTCGTGTAATACTAAATACAATAACCAGATATATTTATTCTAGATAAGCTAAAGAAAGAGGTTAGGATTGTGGAAGTATAAGTTAGATTATTTGAAGATTTTAGAGCCCTAGAAGTAGAGAAAGAGCACAAATATGACTTGCTTTCGAGTAATTGTAAATTATTAATAAGGAATTATACGATGAATTGGGATAGATTGGTGACTAGTTACTATAAGCAATACAGGAAGGAGTTAAAATAAGGCAGTGGAATTGAAGCGTATATCAAATTAAAAATACTTAAAATGACACTAGAAAACTTAACAATGGATGGTTGCAGAGAGGACATACCTGAGATGAGTACTCTTAAAGCGACACAAAAGGAGGCCAATGTTGATGTACGCGTTGAGAATACAATTAAATCTAACTTCAACGATAGTAAGTAGATTCAAATACAACACTATACCTAATAAAAACCTACATAAATATATTCTATGATTCAAGGTAGTTTATTAATTTCTTTTTAATTGTTTAAGGAAGCTTTTGAAGTCTATTATATCATCACATAATGTACGATCCGAAAGGATCGTACGGTAATTAGCAGTATTCAAAATTCGCGCGCATCCACCTCCATCGATTAAAGGTCTAGATCGATACTCATTGTGAGCATCGATCAACTACTAGTAACTACCGAAGCGCCCCTCTAGTCACCACCACCTCTCGCCTCCCCACTTACCCCCAGTCCGTACGCCCTGCTGGGACAGTACAAAAGGACATTCTTACAGTCCATCTTAGGAAGCCTGTGAATACATATCGAAATCAAAGAGTTAAGCTAAGTTAGTTAAGGAACGTAAGCGTAGCGAGCGAGAGGTGAGATCTTTCCATTATTATAATTTCTATCAACGGTATTTTTCCCACGTGGTTACACCACGTGGTAGACTTTTCTTGTTATAATTAAACATCATCCAGGGTTTTTATGCCGCAAGGCTTTTCCCTGACGAGCCAATAAAAAAGGCATTGTTTCTTTGTTTGGCTCAACCACGTGTTTTATTTTACACCTTAACCTAATCCTTTATTCTCCACTTCATAGCATACAATTAATGATCAGAGGAATTTTCATTGAAGAATCTTTTGGTCAGAACATTTTGGTGCAATCCTGTAAGGTGCGAGTTCCCGACTTCTGATTTACGAAGCAGTGAATAGACTATCACCACGCCGAGCAAACCGATTAGAGAACAACGAAGTCGAGGGAGTCCGCCATCTTGTGAACATCTACACCGTTCAGCGGAGGCAGCATTACGAAAAATCTAGAAGCGAGATAAGTAGTTTTAATTACCCGTGCGTACGCCTATGCGTACACACCTTCATTTAATAATATATATCTCAAGGGAAATTGCGTCTTCGAACCCCGTAGAAGTTCGCAATTTCTTATATATCTATGCATTACGCTCATTTTCTCTGTAAAATTCACATCTCAATATCGAAAAGACTTATAGAACTTAATTTCTAAATTTGAACGGATACATAATATATAATCGAATGTTATTCTCCATCTCGGAAAACGCTTTATTCTCGTACAAAGAACGATAAGATTTTCGGCGGCTTCACCGCCACGCCACCTTCCTTACTTGAACGGTAGACGCCGTGACGTCATCGCCGGACATCCCATCTATTGGCATATAGCTAACGACAACCGTATACCCCCTCCATCGGCCTCTTATACTATACATAGGTATACCCCCCTCCAACGATCTAGCCTCAGGGCCGTACCACGCGATCGAGAACCCAACGCGCGGTCATTTATTCATATAAAGGGGATTTTTATATATTACCGTAAATTAATTTGAGTGGATTTCGAAAAGTGGAATAATTAATAACGGTTCGTAATGGCATAGCAAAAACAGCTCGAACAGCTCGAACAAAAACGGCTTCTACTTCTCCCACGTAGGAGTAGATTTTTTCGGTCCAATCTACGCGAAAGAAAAGAAGTACCGTAATAAAGGTCGCGTTAAAATATACGGGTGCATCTTCCTCTGCATGACTATCCAGACTCTACACATCGAATTAGTCAGCGATCTGACTACAGATGCCTTTTTGGCCGCTTTCCGGCGGTTTGTAAGTCGAAAACTATTCCAACTCACGTTTATTTTGATAACGGAACCAACTTCGTCGGGGCTAATAACCAGTTAAAGAAACTGTATGCCTTGCTCGAGTCGGACGAGTATAAGGCGAAGATCCATGATTTCGCTATAGATTGTAAAATTTCATGACCTTTCAATCATCCCCTGTTACCTTATTTCAGAGGTCTGGGGGAAATTGCAGTCAAATCTTTCAAACATCGTTTTAGACGAAACGTGAGCGAACTGCGTTTCGCATACGAAGAAGTAGACCACATTCGTTATCGAAATCGAAGCTATTTTAAGTTTACGCCTGTTAAGCCTCATTTCGTCAGATTTAAATGATGCAACCATACTAACGCCTGCACATTTCTTTTAGATTAAAGGAACGTTTACGACATTGTCGAAGGAAAATTATATTAAGACTCCAGCTAATCGATTGTCTTCATGGACACACATTCCAAAAAAAACGCTAGAAATGGACCCAACCCCAGCATAAAATCAAAGGAACACCACCGTCATTCTCATCGACAGATCAACTATACGTGAGATAGCCGTGAAGACTATTCACGGAGTCGTCAAGAAAAGTGTGACAACTATTTGTCCACTATCAATGCGAGTATTCACCGTGAAGACGGTTCACGGAGTGGTCAAGCGAAATGCGATAACTATTTGTCCATTGTTAAACAATCATTAATTTTCATTCGTTGTATCTTTTATAATTAACGTTCGTGCGTTGTATCTCTTATGATTAATTTTCTCGTACGTACAAAACAGATAGATCGACTGGCCAGAGATTCACGGAATAAGGTAAGCAGCTCGTGCTGCAAGCGATATATAATATAGCGATATATAAATTGTGACTCGTTTCACAAATATTGTAAAATTGATTGTAATAAGCGCACAACACAAACCATGTATTATGAATGTCTTTGATCGTCACACTCTCAACGGGGGGAGTATGTACGATCCGAAAGGATCGTACGGTGATTAGCGGTATTCGAAACTCGCGCGCATCCGCTTCCATCGATTAGGATTCTAGATCGATACTTACTGTGAGCATCGATCAACCACCAGTAACTATCGAAGCGCTTCTCTCGCTACCCCCGCCTCTCGCATCCCCACTTCTCATAGCCCAAGTACGTACGTCCTGCTGGGACAGTACAAAGGGGCATTCTTTCTGTTCTTCACCGGACGCCTACGACTACACATCTTGAGGGATTATAGAGGCTTTAAGAATTCACAAAGGACAACGAAGAGAATATCCTCATCTTCAAGACTCGTGAAAGTGAGCCCATTCAACATCACAACCCTTAAGGTTGTGATCGCTATATTTGCGGAGTGCGAGAGGTGAGATCTTTTCAATATATATATATTTCACATCGACGGTATTTTCCCTCGTGGTAACGCCACGTGGTGCATTCTTATTGTATAATCAAGTAACATCCAGGGTTTTTATGCCGCAAGGCTTTTCCCAGACGAGCCAATAAAAAGGCATTGTTTCTTTGGTTGGCTCAATCACGTGTTTTATTTTACACCTTAACCTAACCCTTTATTCTCCACTTCATAGCATAAACAAATTGCCAGAGGACTCTTAGTTGAGGAATTTCGGCCATAACATTTTCAATTAAGAATACTTAAAAATTATCTTCAAGATTGATTTAATTACAATTAGGTATTTTCTTTTTTTAAAGAATATGTAAATTACTATTTTTAATGTCTTTATCTTGTTTTCTTAAAATATAGAGAATAGGATCCTAAGAATCTTACAGTACTCGATTGGAAATGAACCACAGTTCACCCGTGAGAGTCTCTATGAAGATTTTCCCCTACCTTGGGACACAAAAAAAAGAAGAAGATCCTACTCTACGTCTACTCAGTAACATCATAATTCAAAAAAAAAATTTAATTTTACAATCTTGATTCCTAGTTTATTCTAAAAAAATAAATACAATAACTTTAATGTTTCTATAAAAAAAAAAAAAAGATTGTAAGAAGGACCAAAAGAGAACCACAAACACCCAGCAGAACATCCACACAGACAACAAGCAAAACTCCACAGCCAGACCAACAGAAAAACTCCCAGAAACATAAAGTATGAGCATACAGCTCCAGCATATCTTCATACGAAGACTTCGCTTATAGAGGAAAAGAAAAACCAAAGAAATACAAGCCATAAGGCTGACCCATTTAGCAACAAGAGATCTCGTTAATACTTTTAAAAGCGGATTTAAACCGCCGTATCTCAGCGATGCAGCATCAGCATCAGCATCATGCCGTCCTCCCCCAGGACACACCTAGTTTATTCTAGTTCATAATTTAATATATCAAGATAAATTAAAAATTAATACTAAAAAAGATGTTTATATTTAAGAATGTCTTCTACATACTGTCACAGGAGGTTCTTCTTGTGTTATAAAGGTGAAAACTATTTTTTATGTCTCCAAATGACTTGGAGAACATAGAGGATCACAGGCCTTGTTTAAATTTCATTTATTTCTACATAAACATTAAATATTCATTTTGAAAGATTTTTATTCAAAGATAAGATAAAAAAGAAAACTAGTATTTAAGATGTATAAAAATTTGAAACGTTTTTTATAAGTTAACACTAAATAACTGTGTCTAAAGTTTCAATCAAGATCTCTTCTCTGTTCTTTTGATATGGTAGATATATTTATTTCACTAAGTCTTCTTTTATGCTAAAGAAATTCTCTTAACCCTTTCACTACTACGGGTGACTATAGTCACCCGCCACAAAACGACACCCGCACACGACGGGTGACTATAGTCACCCGTCAGACGATGCCGCCTATACACGACGGGTGACTATAGTCACCCGCTCCAAAAATGGAACCAAATGTTAAGATAAATGGTATCGCTTCGTGTATTATTAATTGTATTGTTGAATTAAAAATATATCCATGGAAAAATTATGAACACAAATCATTTTGTTTCTAAAAGTAATGTCACAAAGTCGTTTTTGAGACAAAAGTCTTGGCTCCGAATGCTAAAGACTGCGCGCGCTTAATGTTCCCACTTTCGGTACGGCGCTCCGTTCTAGACGAGGTACTCCGCGGCGAGGCCCACCGTAGCGAAAGGGTTACGGATAGAAAAAGGACTAATAGAAATGATTCAAAGAGTAAAAATTCGGTAAAGCAATCAAATAAGAAAAAATAAATCTTTAGAATTGAAAGACCTAATGATTCAGCGGTTGGAAAAGAAGTTAAAAGGCAAGACACAATCAATTCAAAGTATCCTATTATTAAAATTAAAGGGGCTGACATTGCAGTTGCAGACTTTTCAAAAAAGACTAAAGATTCTGACTATACATCTGCATCGTTTAAAAATACAGAGAAGAGAAAGTTTGTACTCGATGAGTTGGATGAAGATTCTGAAAAAGTGGAAAATTCCTCTGAGGATTCTAATAACTCTTCATATAAAAAAGAAGAAGCAATGAAACTAGGAGACAAAAAGATACTTTATGATGATATTATTCTCAATAAAAAAACGGTAGAGTTTAAGAATTCTGGGACAGAGAAAAATATTAAGTTAATAATAAATGAAAAAGATAACGATTTACCCATGTTGAACAGTTAAAACTTTAAAAATGTGCCCGTCGTAGCGAAAGGGTTAAGAGTTTTTACAAGAATCTTAGTTGAGGTAACAAGTCCTATATTTTGAGGTTTTCTTATAGTACGTGTGGTATACCTTACTACATGATTATAGGTGGTTTATAAAACAGATCATGTTTCAACCCCTAATCATTCCTGATACATGATCTGGCAAAAACATTGTGTCAAATCACTATCTAAAACTATAAAAGCTTTTAGAAAGGTTACAGGAGGAAGAATAAGATGAGAAAGCAAAAGTTTTTAAATAAATTTTTTTGTTTAAAGTCCATCTTAGAACGTTACCTCGAAGGAGGGTACGTCATTACGTTCATGACAAATTATCTCATAGCATAAAGTATGGTAAAATTCTTATCTTATGCTTACATGTTTCATATTTTCTACGCAAGAATGTCTTTTTTCTTAAATGTTAAATTTTCCGGTTTGAAAGTTTACTATTGACTTCATTAATGGTATTTTATAGTTTCTGTACGATCCAAAAGGATCATACGGTAATTAGCAGTATTCAAAATTCGCGCGCATCCACCTCCATCGATTAAAGGTCTAGATCGATACTCATGGTGAGCATCGATCAACTACTAGTAACTACCGAAGCGCCCCTCTAGTCACCCCCACCTCTCACCTCCCCACTTCTTACACCAGTCCGTACGCCCTGCGGGGCCAGTACAAAAGGACATTCTTCCAGTCCATTATAGAAAGCCTGTGAATACATATCGAAATCAAAGGAGTTAAGTTAAGTTAGTTAAGGAACGTAAGCGAAGCGAGCGAGAGGCGAGATCTTTCCATTATATACATTTTATATCGACGGTATTTTCCCGCGTGGTAATACCACGTGGTGGACTCTCATTTTTGTAATTAAACAGCATCCAGGGTTTTTATGCCGCAAGGCTTTTCCCTGACGAGCCAATAAAAAAAGGCATTGTTTCTTTGTTTGGCTCAACCACGTGTTTTATTTTACACCTCAATCTAATCCTTTATTCTCCACTTTATAGTATATAAGTAATGATCAGAGGAATTATCATTGAAGAATCTTTTGGTCAGAACATTTTGGTGCAATCCTGTAAGGTGCGAGTTCCCGACTTCTGATTTACGAAGCAGTGAATAGACTATCACCACGCCGAGCAAACCGATTAGAGAACAACGAAGTCGAGAAAGTCCGCCATCTTGCGAACATCTTCAACGCTCAGCTCAACCATCATCACGAAAGATCTAGAAACGAGATAAGTAGTTTCAATTATCCGTGTGTGCGCTTATGCGTACACACTTTTGTTCATTAACATATATTTCAAGTGAAACTGCGTCTTCGAATCCAGTAGAAGTTTGCAATTTCTAATATCATTATTCATTTATTCATCATTTGTAAGAAATTTCATATTAAGCTTTGAATCGATATATGAATAACTTAATTATTAATATCAACGGTAGAAACGTATAGATTCACGAAATAGTTATTTCTTAATCACGCGGAAATCGCTTTATCCTTGTACAAACAACGATAACATTTTCGGCGGTCCCACCGTCACGCCGTATTTCTTTATTTGAACGATCGACTAGAGAACGAAGACGCCGCGACGTGTAGAGGGTTTCTCTATAGTGAAATAAGACTAGATTAAAATTTTTGCGACTTGCTTCCCTTCATTGAACATTTATCAACGGCTACGTAAACTAATAACTACTTCCGGTTAGCGTGATTCCCTAGTCTTCTAGTAACTTTAGAGGGCGCGATCTTCGGTCGTACCGCCATAGTCGTGTAGCGGTACGACCGATGGTCGCGCCATCTAAGTTACTAGAAGGCTAGGGAACCACGCTAGCAAGTGTGGTCACCAGACGAGTACAGTCTGTGCGTAGCCGTTGAGAAGTGTACAACAAAGAAAAGCAAGTCGCATCCTAACAATAAAGATCATAAAACAGATTCAGTCTAGTATTATCTTTACTATAGAGAAACCCTCTACAGTGAATTGGTGCCGAAACCCGGGAACGTCCGCGTAAAAAAATAAAAAAATAATACAAAAACTAAAATAGAGAAAATAATAAAAAAAGGAGAACAATGGCACAATCAACCAGCGAAGCCAACGTGGCCCGTGCCGATACCGACACAAAGGAAGTCAACGCCAGTGAATTTAGAAATGTAAATCTTCCATCCTTTTGGAAAGAGGAACCAAATTTATGGTTCGTGATGTTGGAAAAGGAATTCGCGGCGTACAACGTTAAATCGGATGCCGTAAAAGTGTCAGCGGTGGTAAGAAGTTTGGATACCACGCTGATAAGAGAGGTATACGACATCCTAGCAGCCCCTCCCGAACAATGTACGTACACACATTTGAAAGAAGCCTTAGTACAGAGACTAACTAAATCCGACGAACAACGGCTAAGGCGATTGTTAATAGGAGTGGAATTAGGAGACAAAAAAACCCTCCGAACTTTGGAGAGAAATGAAACGCTTAGCAGGAGATAGTGTTAGCGAGAAAATGCTCCTAACATTATGGATGCAGAGGATGCCAACCAGGGCACAAGAGATCCTGGCCATTACAGACGAAAATACGTCACCCGCAAAGTTAGCGGAAATGGGTGATAAGATCCTAGAGAGAGAGCGTCTGCCGGAAACGGCCGCCATTACGGAAGCAGCGCCAATAGGAAGTGCCGCTCAAACAACAATCAATCGCGAGGTAGCGGAAATCAAGCGGGAAATCGCGCAACTAACGAAGGAGATGAAAAACCTAATGCGCGGCAGAACAAGGTACCGAAGTTTCCGCGGAAGATCCCGAAGTAGAAGCCGATCATCAAGCAAACACCGAAACAATGACGGCCTATGTTATTACCACTGGAAATTCGCGGAACAATCGTGGAAGTGCAGACCCCCGTGCAAGTGGACAGGCCCGGATAAAAGAAAGCCTTCGGAAAACTAATGCAAGCGTCTCAAATAGAGGCAGTTGACGACGCGACGAGAAACCTGCGCCTCATGGTAAATGATAGGAAAACAGGAGCATGTTTTCTGATAGACACTGGTGCAGACGTCTCAGTGATTCCACGTACTTCGATAAGTGAAACCAAAGACAATACGTGTAAGTTATACGCGGCAAATGGTGCAGAAATAGACACATACGGAAAAAAACTTTTAAACTTAAATCTTGGACTCCGTCGAGATTTTTCATGGAGATTCATTATAGCGAATGTTTCTAAAGCAATAATAGGCGCCGATTTCTTGCATTTTTATAATTTATTACCTGATTTAAGAAACAAAAAATTGTTGGACGGCAATACATTGCTTTCTAGGAAAGCAGAATTAGTAAATATCGACGTTCCAACCATTTTGACCATTAATTGCAATAGTCCGTATTTAGAACTTTTTAGGGAGTACGCAGATTTAACGAAACCAACTTCCAGGAAACCCATCAGCCACACGGTGAAACATCATATAATCACAAAAGGTCCTCCAATAGCAGAGAGAGCAAGAAGGATAAATCCGGAAAAACTGCGAATCGCACAAGCCGAATTTCAGCAACTAGTCAACGAAGGAATCTGTCGCCCGTCCAAGAGTCAATGGGCGAGCCCTCTGCATATAGTACCAAAGAAAAACGGCGAATGGAGGCCATGTGGAGATTATAGGCGACTAAATAGCGTTACGGTACCAGACAGGTACCCCATTCCACATGTACACGACGTCACGCAACAATTTCGTGACTGTAACATATTTTCTACAATAGACTTGTCTAGAGCATATTACCAAATTCCGTTGGCTGAGGAAGATATAGAAAAAACAGCGGTAATCACACCTTTTGGTCTGTACGAATACACAGTGATGCCTTTCGGTTTATGTAACGCGGCGCAAACGTTCCAAAGGTTTATGAACATAGTATTAAGCAAATTAGATTTTTGTGCCTGTTACATAGATGATATAATTGTAGCGTCTAAAAATAAGGAATCCCATGAAAAACATCTGCGTGCAATATTCAATAGACTTAGGCAATATGGACTAACAATAAACATTTCAAAGTGCAATTTTTTTCAAAATAGCGTAAACTACTTAGGTTATAAGATAGATAATAAGGGTATAGCGCCGTTGGATGAGCGAGTCCACGCTATACAAAACTATACAAAACCAAAGACTGTTTCAGATATGCGACGTTTCCTTGGGGTAGTGAATTTTTATAGGAGGTTCTTACCAAAGGCTGCAGAATGGCTTGATCCACTTAAAAAATATATGGTAGGAGCCAAGAAGCACGACAAAAGACTGATAGAATGGAATCAAGCAGCGGAAGAAGCGTTCAAAAAAGCCAAAGAAGCAATTGCCACAGCAACATTATTGGCATACCCAAAAGAAAAAGCGATATTAAAATTAAAGACTGATGCTTCCGATAACGCAATTGGAGCAGTGTTAGAACAATTCTGTGATAACAAATGGGAACCACTAGGATATTTCTCAAGGAAACTAGAAAAAGCGCAAATTAGATATAGTGTGTATGATAGGGAATTGTTAGCTATTTATAAAAGTTTAAAGTTTTTTAGGTATTTTGTCGAAGGAAGAGAAATAATAATAGAGACTGACCATAAACCACTGTCATACGCCTTTAAGCAAAATACGGACAAAGCAAGCCCAAGACAAGCCAGACAGTTGGATTACGTAGGACAGTTTACTTCCAAAATTGTTTACGTTGCTGGAAAGGACAATGTGGCAGCTGACGCTATGTCAAGACTGGAAACCATAGACATGCCAGTCCTAGTATCAACAGAAGAGCTAATGGCAAAGCAACAAGAGGATGACGAACTAAAGAATATTTTAGCAGAAGAAAATGGAACCTGCAAAAGATTTTCCTCGATAGCTCTGATAAATACATATATGGCGACATAGTAGGAAAAAGCATAAGACCATACGTTCCGGTCTCTTTACGGAGGCAGATTTTTAAGAACGTACACAATTTGTCACATCCCAGCGGCAGAGTAACAAAACACCTTATAGGAAAAAGCTTCATGTGGCCAAAGATGAACAAAGATATTGCAGAATGGTCAAGTACATGTTTAGCATGCCAAAAGCTCAAAATAAGCCGTCATAACAAACAGGTACCTTCGAAAATAGAAGTACCACAAGGACGTTTCGAACATGTGCACATAGACATAATAGGTCCATTACCAACGATTAAAAATATGAGATACTGCCTAACTATGATCGATAGGTTTACTCGATGGCCAGAAGCAATTCCAATGCCAGATACCTCAGCAGATACAGTGGCAACAACATTCTATTCGCAGTGGATTTCGAGATTTGGTTCTCCTATTACAATTACAACTGATCAAGGAACACAATTTGAAAGTCAACTATTTGAAGCATTAACCAAATTAGTCGCATTATGTATTAACAACAGCATATCACCCTGCATCAAATGGAATGATAGAAAGATGGCATAGATCACTTAAAGCAGCAATAATGTGCCACGAAGAAAAAGACTGGGTAGGAATATTACCAACAGTGCTCCTTGGTCTACGCACAAGTCTAAAAGAAGATATAAAAGCTTCAGCTGCGGAATTGGTATATGGTGAAAACATCAGACTACCAGGAGAATTTTTCCTCAGCGAAGAGCTATTACAAGATCCACACATATTCTTAGAAAAATTAAGACAATATATAAGGCAAATCAGACCGATACCCACAGCACACCATATCAAAAAGAAACATTTTATTCAGGATAGGTTGTATACATGTACGCACATATTTTTAAGGGTCGACGCTGTAAAAAAACCATTAGAAGCGCCTTACGAAGGTCCATACGAAATTATACAAAGACTTACAGATAATATTTTCAAAATTAACTATAAAGGAAAACATATAAATGTATCTATAGAAAGACTAAAACCAGCGTTCGTCGAAAAAGATTGCAATACCGATTCGTATGTACCAATTAAAACTTATTAGGTTAGGATAGAGATAATGCAATATTTTTATATATCTTTATATATTTTTATATTTTTATACACTTGTAAACATCTATAATTTTATGTTTCGCATTTTATGTAATAAGAAAAATGCTCCGAAGGGAGTAATGTAGCGGTACGACCGATGGTCGCGCCATCTAAGTTACTAGAAGGCTAGGGAACCACGCTAGCAAGTGTGGTCACCAGACGAGTACAGTCTGTGCGTAGCCGTTGAGAAGTGTACAACAAAGAAAACCAAGTCGCATCCTATCAATAAAGATCATAAAAGAGATTCAGTCTAGTATTATCTTTACTATAGAGAAACCCTCTACAGTCGTCTCGCCGGTCACTCCATCTATCGGCATACAGCTAGCGACGATCGCATACCCCCTCCATCGGGCTACCACTGACAATAAACGGACACCCCCTCCAACGATTTACGGTAGCAGGACGGTACTCGCGTGATCAAGAACCCAACGCACGGCCATATACTCGTGCAAAGGAAATTTTTATAATATCATAAATTCATTTGAGTAGATTTCGAAGAGTAGAATAGTTAATAACGGTTCGTGATGGCATCGCAAAAACAGCTCGGACAGCTTGAACAAAAACGGCTAGTTTTAGAATTGGGTTTAACGCACGTCGAAAATCTAATCAATGAAGCAAATCTAAATAAGCAGGAATTAAGAAGGCGCTACGAACGACTTGCACCACTAGTAGAGAAATACGAAACCTTTTATGAAAAGTGCGTTACTGCTATCAACGAAGCAGGAGGAGTCGATAGTTTAACTCCAATCATAGAGAGATATTGCGCGATCGGAGACAAACTTCATTCAAACGATACCGCCACAGTTAACAACCCGAATAACGCTGACGAAAGCAACGATATCACGAAAACCCGCGATCAACAAATACCATTACGGCGCATTGAGATCCCGCAATTCGACGGGAATATAGGGAAATGGATCCCATTTAAATCTAGCTTTTTAACCCTCGTAGACACGCGTAGTGATATATCGGATTTAGAAAAACACGTATACCTTCGCGACTCTCTTCACGGCGAAGCCCTTCAAACGATCGAGCATTATCAATTAACTGGGGAAAAATATAAGGACGCGTGGGGAGCTTTATTGAAGGCGTTCGATGTGCCACGGATACTATTAGCTCGGGTAGTCGACGCGTTAATCGACATATCCCGACCGAAGGCCGGATCAGCAAAGGACGTAACGGCATTCTTGAACGAACTGCGTTCTCACATCTCCACACTCGAGACATATAATGTAAGTTCGGTGGTCTGGCCAGTACGCCTCGCTGAACGCGCGTTACCCCCCGAGATGCTGCAAGAATGGAATAAACAGATAGATTCCGACGAATATCCGACTATCGAGCAATTCTTTAATTTTTTAACCCGATATGCGCGTGCGTGTGCTCCGCTGGAAACGTCATCAACATCCGCGAACCTCGAACCTCACGCGAAACGTGGATATCCCGAGAAGGTGAATTTACGACCGCGAAAACGACAGGACACACTTCCGACACGCACATTTCTTATTCGTACCACGATGAAGTGCATTCTTTGTAGACGAGCTGAACACCCTTTATATTTCTGCCCTCGATACAATAATATGACGGAACAAAATAGACTGACAGTGGTCAAACGTCATAGATTATGTCAGAATTGCTTACGGACGCATCGAGGTCCATGCAACGCTTCCCATTGCCAAATATGTGAACGACCCCATCATACATCACTACATAGGAATACTAGCCAACGGAAGGCCGCGATACAGGAGACCCCGACCTCCGCGAAGCAGGAGACCACGTCAACCTCCCAAACTGAACCCACCCCCACATGACTCACTCCGATCTTTAATAGCAACGCGCGCGGTGTACCGAATCAACTCCTTATGAGCGCGATGTGCTGCGTAAGAAAGGGAGACGGAACTTTCAGACTATGTCGGGCGCTATTAGATACGTGTGCCGCCGCGCACTTCATCACCGAGAAGGTCGCGAGAGACCTACGTTTGCCGATCAAACCATATTCGATCCCTATTTACGCTATCAACGACACCACCACTCAAACGACGGACATTATCGAGATAAACATTCGATCACTAGATAACGAATATAGTCGAAACTTTTCGCTACTCATCGTTCCTAAGATAACGCGATCGAATTCAGTAAACAAAATAGAAGGCAAAGTCATTATGTCTAAGTTGCGAAACACTATGAATCGTAAAGATATATCGTGCGTGTTCCCTTCGGCGAAGAAAGCCACGATTACAGTCACCTACGCGGTATAGTCAGTTACGTAATCTCCGGAAGAAATTACATGCGAATATCGAACTCCGGAAGGAATATGAACAGATTACACATAAATACATCGATTTAGGATATATGTCGATCGTCAAAAACGAACCTATAGGAAGTTGCTATCTTCCCCACCACGCGGTTATCAAATCAGCTAGAACGACAACAAAGGTACGGGTCGTATTCGACGCCTCCGCGAAAAATGATAAGAGACTTTCTCTCAACGACACCTTATTAGTCGGACCTACAATACAAGACACATTAGTAGTACATTTATTACGATTCCGGACATATCGGTACGGATTAACAGCGGATATTGAGAAAATGTATCGGCAAATATGGATTCATCCAGACGATCGTCAATATTAACGGATATTTTGGTGACATAACGAACAGATTCGCACGTTCGAACTTAATACGGTAACATTCGGAATAGCGTCATCACCGTTTCTTGCCATACGAACCATCAAACAACTCGCGAAGGATGAAGGTGCTAATTATCCACTCGGAGCCGAAATACTTAACCGCGATCTATACGTAGACGACCTCATTACGGGAACTGATAATGTCGAAACCCTCGGAAAGATACGCGATCAAACTATTGAAATATTAAAACGAGGCGGTTTTAATATACGACAGTGGGCGTCTAACTTCCGACCGGTACTCGAAAATTTAGATATAAAAAACATCGATGTCGAGCTCTGCTCTGGGGAAAATCCTATTTTAAAGACACTCGGTATTTCATGGAACGCACATCATGATTGTTTAATTTACTCCGTCGCGCCAGTAGATATTCGCGAAAGAATTACCAAGCGACGAATTTTATCCGAAGTCGCAAAGATCTTTGATCCACTCGGACTTCTAGGACCCGTCATTCTAACAGCCAAAATCTTCATCCAAGACTGCTGGAAAACACATATCGACTGGGATGAATCGGTACCCAATACGTTACACACCTCGTGGATAAAGTTCGCAGAACAATTGACATTAATTGACAGTTTAACGATAGAAAGACGCATCACACTCGACGACTCGATTGACGTGCAGGTGCATGGTTTTTCCGACGCGAGTCAATCTGGTTACGGCGGCTGCTTATATGTAAGATCGCGAGATAAATTCGGTAACACATATGTACGTCTACTTTGCGCGAAAGGTCGTGTCGCTCCCCTTAAGAATACCACTATACCACGTTTAGAGCTATGCGGAGCATTAACACTCGCGCGATTATATAGAGAAGTCCGAACTGCCGGCGGATTGAAACCCGACAAGATAACCTTTTGGTCCGATTCGATGATTGTACTGGGTTGGCTGAAAAGAGACTCCAACACGTTAAAATTATACACGGCGAATCGCGTGCGCGAAATACATGAAATCTGTGAAAATATCATATGGCGACATGTGCGATCCGAGGACAACCCAGCGGACGCTTTATCTAGGGGACAACTTCCGCGCGATTTTTTGAAAAACGGGGCATGGTTCCGTGGACCACCCTGGCTCGCGCGACCAGAGACTGAGTAGCCCTACCCGACGGAAGGGGAAATTCTCGAATTACCGGACGTAAAGGAATTGTCGGTATTAACGACGCGAATCGAATCCGGAAATGTATTTCAGCGATTCTCCAACTACGCGCGATTATTGAAAATTGTGGCTCGATGCCGACGATGGCTCAAAACTAACTCGTATAAGGGAGAATTGTCGACAGCGGAAATAACAGAAACAGAACGACGCGTTTTAAAGATCGTACAAGGCGAACAATTCCACGCCGAAAGGGAAAGATTAGAAACAGCGGGGGGAGTCAAGAGCACAAGACTAGCCGCGTTAGATCCGATCCTCGACGAAGAAGGCTTAATTCGAGTGGGGGGCCGACTTCGAAACGCGAATTTAAGTTTTTATGAGAGATGTCCGATTTTATTGCCCTCACATCATCACGTCACTGATCTTCTTATCCGAAAATTCCATGAACAAAATTTTCACGCTGGCATACAGACTACCCTCTATGCTCTTCGACAACGGTTTTGGCTTCTCGACGGCAAGAATCAAGTGCGAAGAATCGTACGTCATTGCGTACGTTGCATTCGATTCCGTGCATCCGGCATCCGATATAAAATGGGGGATTTACCAGGCTCGCGAGTGCAGGAAACCACTGCATTCTCCCATGTCGGAGTAGACTTTTTCGGGTCGATCTACGCGAAGGAAAAAAAATACCGTAATAAGGGTCGCGTTAAAATATACGGGTGTATCTTCATTTGTATGACTATAAAGGCGGTACACATTGAATTAGTCAGCGATCTGACTACGGATGCTTTCTTGGCCGCGTTCAGGCAATTTGTGGGTCGAAGAGCTTTTCCAACTCACGTTTATTCTGATAACGGAACCAACTTCGTCGGGGCTAATAACCAGTTAAGGGAGCTATACGCCCTGATGGAATCGAACGAATATAAAACTAAGGTCCGTGATTTCGCGATAGATCATAGGATATCGTGGCATTTCAATCCACCCCTCTCACCTCACTTTGGCGGTTTATGGGAAGCAGCGGTCAAATCTTTCAAACATCACTTAAAACGGGTCGTCGGTGAACTTCTCTTCACGTATGAAGAAATATCTACCTTCGCGATCGAAATCGAAGCTATTTTAAATTCACGCCCATTATGCCCCATATCGTCAGATCCGAATGACGTAACAGCACTAACACCCGCACATTTTTTAGTTGGAAGACCTATTACGACATTACCGGAGGAAGATTATGTTCAAACTCCAGCCAATCGACTGTCCTCCTGGAAACATATCACGAAAGTGCGACAAGATTTCTGGCGACGCTGGCATATTGAGTATCTACGAGAACTGCAGAAACGACAAAAGTGGATACAACCCAAGCAGAAAATCGAAAGGGATACCGTCGTCGTTCTCATCGACAAGAATCAACCTTGCATGAGATGGCCCTTAGGCCGGATCGTGAACGTACATCCAGGAGAAGACGATGTAGTACAAGTGGTTACCGTGAAGACGGTCCACGGAATTGTCAAGCGTAATGTGACAACTATTTGTCCATTGTTAATTTATTGTTAACTTCTTCTATTGTCTTTAAGACCCAACGGTTCCCTTGTACGTACAAGAAAGGCGCCTGGCCAGCGATAATTCGAGAATGCTGACTAAGTCAGCAAAAATACGCTGAGCGATTCAGCGAATACGTCTAGCGTTATATCATAAGCAATCGAATGAACATGTTCAATAACTTATACAACTCGCGATATACTTAACTGATTGAATGACCTAGGTCGAAAGCATTGTAAATCGATGATAATAAGCGCACAACACAACACATGTATTAAGAATATCATTGATCGTTACACTCTCAACAGGGGGAGTATGTACGATCCAAAAGGATCATACGGTAATTAGCAGTATTCAAAATTCGCGCGCATCCACCTCCATCGATTAAAGGTCTAGATCGATACTCATGGGTGAGCATCGATCAACTACTAGTAACTACCGAAGCGCCCCTCTAGTCACCCCCACCTCTCACCTCCCCCACTTCTCTACACCAGTCCGTACGCCCTGCGGGGCCAGTACAAAAGGACATTCTTCCAGTCCATTATAGAAAGCCTGTGAATACATATCGAAATCAAAGGAGTTAAGTTAAGTTAGTTAAGGAACGTGTAAGGCGAAGCAAAGAGCGAGAGGCGAGATCTTTCCATTATATACATTTTATATCGACGGTATTTTCCCGCGTGGTAATAACGTGGTGGACTCTCATTTTTGTAATTAAACAGCATCCAGGGTTTTTATGCCGCAAGGCTTTTCCCTGACGAGCCAATAAAAAAAGGCATTGTTTCTTTGTTTGGCTCAACCACGTGTTTTATTTTACACCTCAATCTAATCCTTTATTCTCCACTTCATAGTATATAAGTAATGATCAGAGGAATTTTCATTGAAGAATCTTTTGGTCAGAACAGTTTCTTTGGTATCTTCCCTATACCGGACTGTAGAAAACATTTCTAAGAACCTTCCTTATGCACGAAGTTACTTTTGAAAAAATTATCGATGAGCAAAAAAACTTACTAAAGACGAAATATTAAAATTTAATTTCACAGAAGAATTCAATAATGACAATTTTATATCCCATGAGATTTAAAATATCTTTTTATCACCTATTGGGATTATTCCTAACTTTGCGCTATTTACAAAATGTCCGTATAATCCACGTAAATAAAAGATATTGTAAGTTAAGGGTTATTTATTAAAAATTTTAAATAGTTTACTCAACATCCTCGCCTCTAAGATGAAATTTTAGGATTCCACATCCTTAACTGATCAACATGTCTTTTAATTAGCTTGTTATTTTTAGTTTTAATTATGTATACATCATTTTCTAAAACTTCACTTATGAAACCTATTTCTTAAAATATTGGTTGACCTTTATATTTGTGAATCTCATCTTTGATAATCACTTCATCATTTATTTTAAATTTAACATTTCTATTAGCATTAAGTTTATTTTCATTCTTTTTTATTCTGTTACGAAATTGTGCATGTCGTATAGCATTCCATTTTTCTGGATTCAATGTCTCTGTAGGAGAGACTTCAATTACACTATGATTTACTCTACTATAAACCTCAACAACATTTTTAACTTTTTGCTTTAAGGACTTATTGCTGATTTGTTTCTTGATACCTTCTAAAATAGTTCTATTAAACCTTTCCACCCTCCCATTGGATTGGTGATGGTATGGAGTTGTGAAATGTTGCACAATATTATTTGATTTACACCATTCTTTAATTTCTTTTGATTTGTTTTCTCTAGCCGAATCTGATATTATCATTTTTATTTTAATCTTTTTGTGAATACTTTTTAGAAATCCTAGTACTACTTTTGCTTCTTTTGACTTAACCACAGTAGCAAATCCCAACCTAGTGAAATAGTCTAATCCTGTAATAATGTATTTCCCGTCAATAGGCCCAACTATATCATACGCTATCTTTTCTCCTAGTTCGTACGACTCCACATCTTTAAACCCAGAAATTCTAATAGGATTATACATTTTACAAATTTTACAGTCTTTCAATACATCTCTTACCAACTTCTCAGATACTTTCTTCTGATTTAGTTTATTGTATTCTTTCATCACAACTTTAGATCCTCGGTGAACTAAATTATCATGCAATTCATAAATGTCCTTCCTTAATTTCCTATTGTCAGTTTCGGTTGTTATCAAATCCACTTGGTTTTCAAACATCCTACTTAGCACATCAGCATTTACCATGTCTTTACCTTTTTTGTACTCGACCCTAAAACTATAATTTTGTATGCGTTCTATCCATCTGCATATCCTAGCAGATGATATAGATCTTTTAGTATTAAAGGCCTCCAAAGCCTTGTGATCTGTTCTTAATATAAATTTTCTTCCTGTCAGAAAATAACAAAAATGCTCCATGCCCCATAGCGCCCCTAACATTTCCTTTTCTGTAATGCTATAGTTCCTTTCAAAAAGGCGACATTTTTCTCGAAGCATAAGCGATAGGCACCTCTACATTATTAATTATCTGAGTCAATACAGCGCCTATTCCATTCGAACAAGCATCCGTCTCTAAAATGAAATCTTTTGTAAAATCTGGTTGATGCAGGCATTTAGGAGATACCAAAGCATTTACCAATTCATTAAATGCGTTCTTTTGTTCCACCTCCCACTTAAATTTTGCATTCTTCCTAAGTAATAACAATAAGGGTTCACATATATTAGAACAATTTTTTATAAACTTCCTGTAATAGTTAACAATGCCCAAAAATTTTCTTACCTCATCAATATTCTTTGGTTGAGGATACTCTTTCATAGATCGTGATAAATCTATGGCGAGTCTTAACTTATTTTTAGAAATTATGTAACCTAAAAATTTAACTTCCTTCTTTTTATATTCTACTTTACTTTGATTAGCAGTAAAACCAGCGCTTATTAGCAATTTAACTACTTTCTTGAAATTTTCTTCATGTTTTAATTCATCCTCAACGAAAATCAAAATATCATCGACATAAACAAAGCAGCACTCGCCTATAACATCTCGTAGAATACTATCAATGCATCTTTGAAAAATAGCAGGAGAATTTTTGTATCTCATAGGCATTCTGTTCCACTCGTATAATTTATTACCGATTCTAAACGCTGTTTTGTGTTTATCTTTTTCTTGAATGTGAATTTGAAAAAATCCTTCTTTTAGATCTAGTTTCGAAAATACATTTTTGTTCCTTAAGCGATAAACCATGTCATCCATTCTGGGCAAAGAATAATTGTCCAATTCCACAATATTATTTAACTTGATTAAATTTGTTGTTAGTCTTAAAGAGCCATCCTTTTTTATGACAGGCCTGACATTATTCAGCCAGGACGATTTTGATTCCCTAATGTACCCTTTATTTAATAATCTTTCAATTTCATCTTTGATTTTATCCTCGTAGGCTTGAGGAATTTTATATGACTTCTCTGCAATTATTTTATTCTATGGAGTTGTGATCTTACATTTGAAGTCTTTAACACCCAAAGGTTTGTCCTTGTATAGTTCTTCTAGTAACTCTTCACACGTTTTAATTTTTTCTATTTTTCTTTTAGAATGAATTTTTTTTTTTTCCAACACCTCCCAACAGAATAGCTTCATCCTTCTCTTTGGCAAAACGTAAAATTTTTCTTTATAATTTTTTCCCTCAAACTCAAAAATAATTTCCACTTGTTTTGAAACAAAAAAACTTTTCATTTAAGTATGTAAAAAAATCTAATTTCTTCTTCAGCACTTCAACCTTTAGTTTCAATTGTTCTACAAAAGGTTCAGTAACAAAGTTAAATCCTGATCCAGTGTCTATAATTACTTTATAGCTAATTTTATTAATCTTGATAAATTCCTCCTTATCCATCAACTCCTTATAAACATTATTTACAGTCCTAATCCGCTTCAAATCCTTGCATTTTGAGAGATTTTTACGAAGATTTTTAGTTTCACAGATGTTATATGTTCTCATTATACGTTCAATAGCATCTTCATTTAATTCTTTATGCTGAAGAAGTGCTAACTCCGTCTCATATTTATATTTCCTTAATCCATTTATAGCAATAACTAATCCAAAATCGTTTTCTAATCCATTTGCAGCACATTCAATCCTAATTCTATGTAAAAACGCCACTAAACTTTCGTCTTTACATTGCTTAGACTTTAAAAAGTCTTTTCTTTTATATCTTAATTTAAAATTATTCACCAGTTGACTTTTCTAATCCTCATAACTAACATAACTGATATCCTTGTCTTTAACAAATTCTTCATAAAATATCAATCCTCTCGTATCAGCATTTTCTTAAACCATATATATTTTTTCCAAATCAGATAATTTGTTAAAATCTCTTCTTATCTTGAGAGACCTCAAGCAATTAAGAATGTTATCGTAATGTATCTTAGGTATGTTACAACCCCAACATATTCGGTTAGACTCATCTCTATCATATACTTTTATACCTAAATTCTCCACCATGTAAATAAAAGATATTGTAAGTTAAGGGTTATTTATTAAAATTTTTAAATAGTTTACTCAACAATCCATATATGAGATATGTCAAAAAGAAGCTCAAAAATTAATAGGTAAGTTTGGATTTTAACCGACCATATACATCTACAAAATCAAAAAGACAAAACACTTCTTTTATTTCATCGAGACTTAAATAAAACTATTTTTAGATTAATTTATAAGTACATGAATAATTTAAACTTAAGAGATATTTTCTATAAGCTAACCTGGCCAAGTATGCTGAGATGTAATCTACTCTTTTCTTGCAGTGTCTTCTCGATCTTTTTCTTGTTTTATAAACTTGAAGAAATATTGTCCATGAATTGAAAATCGGCAAAAACACAGTAACTGAGTATGCAATTTAGTTAGAACATTTATTGTCAATGTTTTGACCACATTAAATGATAAAGTTGGTGGGTATGATCAAGACAATTAGCCTATCTATATAGAAATAGTGTAAGTCTATATTTTAAAGCTTAATACAATAGGTGAGCACATTTCTCTAGACGGTAGTATGTAGGTAGCGTAGAAAGAGATACCAAATGTGCATTTTTCTCTGTTATGGCAGAACATAAGAAACTATAACGAATGTCATTTCCAAGAATGTAATTTTGGAAGTATAATTATAACTGATAAATAATACCTTATAAGAGTTCTTTAGATGAAATGGAAGTTTATTTTCATTTTGCAATATACCACAGCTTGAATTTTATTAATCCTGATGATCCTGTCATTCACACTCAAAAAATTGAAGGTTCTGGTCACTAACAAAAAGATATTTACGTCAATAACATGAAATTTAACAATCCCTAAATAATGAGTATCTTTTACAATTTATATGGGAGTTCAGAGTTTAAGGAAGAAAAAGATTTAATACGTTACCGTTGCTTTCAGAGTTAAATGATTAAAATTTTATTTTTATTTTACATTTTTTTTCATTACAGTCCAGTATAGGGAAGGTAACGTCGCTTTTTTATTGCAACTGAAGCTCTAAGTGTGCATAAAATGTGGAACCTAATCTATGTGTAATTAATAACCACTTAAACTATCTTTATCTCCATATTTTTAGTTGCAAGTTTATATGCATAGTTCTATTACTTAGTTGCAAGAAATATTAATCTCTCAAGGCAGCGACCGTCTCATTTAATATCAGGGTTGCAAGTTTTTTTCCGAGGTTTGCTTTTCTAGCTCCATCGACTGCTAGGTTTTTGTGCTTTCCCACACGCAACCATTCTTAACTCATCATAAAAGTATATTCTAAGTAAAACCCTACTAAATTAGAGAATGTTTCAGAACAAGAACTATCAAGAATACATCTTAAATGTTAAAATTTTACTTCCACTTAAGACTTAAACTCTCAAAAATAGCCTTACACCAAATTTTTAGTAAGAAATATTTTCTTTACATACCTCCCCCTCTAAAAAAAGAAAAAAAACCAAGAAATTTTTAATTTTATCATAAGATTATACAACTTGAAGCTTTGTTAGGAGTAAAATAAGGATAAGAAAATGATTCATACATCAAGTCAGAATAATTTTTCTTCATTTTCTTCTCAGAATAATCTCCTTCCGTAGGAACAAAACCTTTATCTTCCTCAGTGGGAATGTAACCTTTATCTTCCTCAGTAGGAACGTAACATTTGTTCTCTTCTCTTGTTATCTCTTCTGGTAAAATACCTTCTTTTGTTTCACAACCTTTAGCTGGTACGTCTTCACATGTATTTTCTAGTGTAGCACCTTTTTCAATCGACAATAAAAATGGTAAAAGAACAAAAATAACCTTCATAAAAAAAATTGAAATGCTAATAAAATAATCTAATTTTATGACGTACTTCTGAAATAAATCCGTCTACCTGATGTATTTAATTAAAATGCATCGTAAAGACTGTTTTTTTTAGAAGAAAGAAGATTTTTTCTTTTGATCAATACACTTTCTAAAAAAAAAATTATCTTTTTAAAAAAATGAGTACTTATAAGTCATAAATTAAAGTTTTTTTAATTTAAGGTATCTTTATGTGTTTTTTAACTAGATTTTTCTTTTGAAAATAGATTAAATTTAACAACTCACAGTTTACATTTTATAGTACGTACTTTTACCTAGCTAGTAATATGAAAATAATCCTTCAGTCTAAAAATCTGCTTTTACGTAAAACTATGATATAATTTTAATTAATTATTTTTGCTGTATTTTAATTAAATTTTTCTTTTCCTAGGCAAAAAGTAATATAGTGTAAAAAATTTCAATTAGAACGATAAATTTAAGCATAATCAAAGTAAAGAGTTAAAATTAATTTACTGACGTTTTGTATAACTTAAAATTTATTTAAATGACATTTTTTCTGAGTTTCTGTAGGGTCATCCACATAAATAAAATTTAAAATTATAATATGGGCTTAGCAGAATTCTAGATAAAAAATTATATAAAACTAGTCTATATATAAAAGAGTGTTTCTCCTAGGAATTTAAATTCTTCACTTCTTTCTTAAAGCTAAGATTTCTATTTGTGCTATAGTATAGATTACTGTGGTATACCATACCACATAGTAATTGGTGGTTTTAAAACAGGCTATGTTTTATCATACCATCATACCTGAAACCCGATCTGAGACAATGTTTGTTTCAGGTCAAAAATAAAAATATAAAAGCTCAAAATTCTCATTAATCATGAAGAACAAGATGAGAGAGCAAAAGTTTATAAATAAATCTTGTAGTGTAAAATCCATCTTAGAACGTTACCTCTCAGGAAAGTACGTTACTTACTCTTAATATTTTAGAGGTTGTTATGGCCGAAATTCCTCAATTAAGAGTCCTCTGGCAATTTGTTTATGCTATGAAGTGGAGAATAAAGGGTTAGGTTAAGGTGTAAAATAAAACACGTGGTTGAGCCAACCAAAGAAACAATGCCTTTTTTATTGGCTCGTCAGGGAAAAGCCTTGCGGCATAAAAACCCTGGATGTTACTTGATTATACAATAAGAATGCACCACGTGGCGTTACCACGAGGGAGAATACCGTCGATGTGAAATATATATATATTGGAAAGATCTCACCTCTCGCACTCCGCAAATATAGCGATCACAACCTTAAGGGTTGTGATGTTGAATAGGCTCACTTTCACGAGTCTTGAAGATGAGGATATTCTCTTCGTTGTCCTTTTGTGAATTCCTAAGCCTCTATAATCCCTCAAGATGTGTAGTCGTAGGCGTCCGGTGAAGAATAGAAAGAATGCCCCTTTGTACGGTCCCAGCAGGACGTACGTACTAGGGCGATGAGAAGTGGGGATGCGAGAGGTGGGGGTAGCTAGAGCAACGCTTCGATAGTTACTAATAGTTGATCGATGCTCGCAATGAGTATCGATCTAGAATCCCAATCGATGGAAGTGGACGCGCGCGAATTTCGAATACCGCTAATCACCGTACGATCCTTTTCGGATCGTACAGAGGTTCTACCGGTTTTACCTGCAATTCTAATTTTTAGTTCATTTAAGATTATTTATAATAGCAGTTAAATAGATAAATACCTTTTTATTGATCAAATCAATAAGATTTAACTCCAGAATAGTTTATAACTATGATTTTAGATAGTTAAAAGTTATTTTAGATCATCTATATACAAAAGTTTTCTTAAATATAAATTCTATTTTGGAAAGGATAGTGGACATTAGCATCACTGAAAGCTATATTACATCAGGTTGCATTCTACCTGGAAATTAGTTCCTAAACTCAGGGTTGCCAAAGATTTTTTTAGAAATAGTCTTATGACTTTTATGATTATTTTTGTTTTTATCTACTTAAATCTTTAGAAACATTTAGATAGATGCTCTAACATTACATTTTAATTTTATAAAAATGCTAAGTGTCTAATACTTAGTTATTAAAGATTCACGACATATCTCAAGGAAAAATATGTCTCAATTAGATTTTGGTTAATATTTTAATTTATTTTTTTATATAAGGATCTGTTGCCTTTCGTAGTCTAGAGTCTGTTGCTTTAATTCTAGAGTCTCAATGTCTTTCCATATTTCCTGAACTTCCTAGCGTGCTTATATTTAATTCTGAAACCATGTTTCGAAATTTTATGAAACAATCAAAAAAAAGGTAAAACATCGTATGATAAAAGATGATTGGTCCTGTGGGGGATACCACAATTCAAAAGTTTATACTTTATTTTTAGGCTGATTTAACGCTTAAAACTAAACCTTTTTTAGTTTTGAACCAAAGGTCATTAAAAAACCTCAGGTGTGCTTTTGTAAAACCCTACTTTAAAAAATGTGTGGTATACACTACATAAAGTATTATACTTTTTATTATCCAAAACTCTCTTATCAAAATTATTTTTTTTACTAAAAATTTTATATATATTTAAATATTTTTGATAAGAGGGGCATGGATAAATCTAAAATTATTAAATATTTAGATTCTTATTTTAGCAATATTTCTTTAATATAAATGTTTTGTCGTGGTAGGTACGACAAAATGCTTTATTAAATATTTTAAGAACTTGTTTTCTGCAAGTTTACTTTACCTTATATTATGTCATATTTCTTTAGTTAAACTGAAAACATCTAATTAATGTCGAATATCATTTTTCATAATATTTTAAAAATAACCAAAGGAAACATTGATTTTCTAATAAACAAGCATCAAGAAAATGCTTAAAAATAAGCGACATACCCTACACTTAACAAATGCTTATCAAAACTTAAAATTTTATACAATGTGTTTTTTACCCTTAGATGGAATCTTCTGTGGCAATAAGAAGCAAAGAATTTGTAGTTATAGGTACAGAGTCTAGTGTCTGTAATTCTTACTTGGTATTAAAAAGAAACCATGATAAGTTTAGTACGATCGATAATAAAGTGATCATGACATACATTTGTAATCAAGGAGATGGGTTTAGAACAGCACAGTACATTACAGAAAAAATTAAATTCGAACAGCTGCAAAATGAGCTTCCACTTACTCCAGAGGTTGTTTCTAATGTAATTCAAGATAAAGTGCATTACTCTCTGAGGAGGAATCCTCTTAACCATACATTTGTTGTGGGAGGCAAGGATGATGAAGCATATCAATTATATACTATTGATCCATATGGAGCTATGTATGAGTGTAAATTTACAGTTGTAGGAATAGCAGGGTATTTTTGCTATGGTATTCTCGACAATGAATACAAGGATGATATTTCGTTGGAAGAGGCTATTGAAGCAGTAAAAAAATGTTATGAAGTTCTTAAAGAAAATTGCGTTATAAACCTAGAAAATGTAGATCTGCGGATTTTAGACAGTTCAGGTATAAGGGATATAAGTATTAGTTTGTAATAAATTTTTAAACAAAACATGTTTATATGTTTTCTTTTGTGATTGCAAGTAAATCTTATTTTGACCTTTTGTTTCACCATATCATTTATATATGAATATGATCTAAAATAGATTTAATCTTAGTTGATACAGACAAAGTGGTATAAGATATTTTCGTTTATCAAATAAATAAGAAAGTGAGTAGACATGTTGTAATTTGTGGTATTAATCTACATGATTTAGATTTGTTTATTTGTTTGTTTAATCATTTTGTTATCTATTCTTCTAGAATGTTCTAGAAGAATTTTAACTATAAATAAAGTTTACCCAGAAACCCCCAATGACGAGTAAAGACTTTCAAGGGGCTCACAAGAGCTTAAATAAATCTGTTATTGATAAACCCTTATATCATTCCGGAGTGTCCATTGTAGAGAACTACCTTAGTTCTGGATACCTTCCCGGTTGTAACGCCACATAATTCTAAAGTTCGTTAGGATTAAGTTCTGAGGAGAAGTTCTTTTTAACATATGAAAAAATGAAAAAAGGTAAAATTTCCTACTTTTTTTTCTGTCCTCATTGCTTTAAGCAAGAGAACAAAAATTTTTTATGTTTGAGAATGGGCTAAAAAAAATTTAGATATTTGTAATCTAAATTAAATTTACTTTATTTATCTTGAACAATTCTTAACATTTATTAATTACTTAGAAAATAATAGAAACATTTAAAGTTCAAATATCATGTATTTATTGTCATAAATTGGGGGAGAGGGTAAAGACTATTTAAGGATATAACATATCATGTAAACTGAAGAGAAGAGAAAAATTTCTAAAATTGTAGGTATAGATTGTTCAGAAACATCAATTTTTTGTTAACACATGATAGTATACTAATTTTAAAGTAGTTATCTGTTAGTTTTCTCCTTAAAAATTCTTTTTTAAAATTAGCAATTTAAAGTATCTTAAAACAATAGCCCTTCTTCGATCTCTTAACTTATTTCTACATAATTTTAATTGTCTTTAGTTGTAAAAGATACTTTAGAGAGAGATAGTCTTAGAAATTTCTTAACATTTCTATAAAAGTTTATACAAAAATATATCCAATAGCATATGTGCTTGAATATTAAAATCGTTATAACATAACCTCTAGTTTAGATGATCTTATTTAAATTAGATTAGAGTTTTTTAAACTCTAATTTAAAACCAAAAGCTATCATCATAAACCTTTTTTCTGCTTCCTATTTGAAGTAAAGGGTAAATTTAAATTGATAAAAACGTCTGTTTTCTTACCATTTAATCTTAAGTATCAGTTAAAATCTAACGCATTATAAAAAATTATAGAAGACATGCTTGAGCACTAAAGACAATAAAATAAATAAAATAACTTTAATTGCAGACAAAACAAAAAAAGATCAAGAAAACACAGCAAGAAAAGGGCAGATTACATCTCAGCGTATTTAAGGAAACATAGCTTAGCACTAAAGACTATTTTTTCTTTTATACTTTTAAAAAATCTAATTCTAGGAGAGTTTTATCAGGAAACTTTAATATAAAACATTCTTGTAATTTCTTTGTATCTAAAACTTATTTTTTTTAACTAACACAAACAGAATAGCTGTAAATTTCTAAAATAAACTCTTAAATTTATGTACTCTTTTGCTGATCATCTTTATTTATTCTACAGACTAAAAATTCTGACCAACTTAAATTAAAATTAAGATCATATATAAGTTTGTATTCTGTGACCAATATGCATTATAAATGAGAGCTCAGTCTCAATTTCATTTCTTTTTAGTTTCGTAAAATTGTACGTTGATTTAGTTCTAATTTTTTTAAAGGAGAAAAAACTTCAAATATCAAAATTATGTATTTATTTCCACTTTCTCGGTGTAGAAGAACTTGTTCTTTGAGGTGATTGAGTACATCCCACCTTAGATTTATTTTGATCAGGTTTCTTATCATTAGAACCTTTTTTATCTTTTTCTTCTTTTGTTTCTTCTTTCATAAATTTAGAGTGAGTACATGAAATGAAAGCAGGTAATAACATCATTAGAATATTAAGAATCAACATTAATGTAATAGGGGTATTCTTTTTCCTAATATACGGAAACTCTAATCATAAAGCAATTTAATAAATATTTATTTACGATAATTCAAATTTAAAACTTACAATTAATCTTTATTTAGAGGTATTTGTTTTAAAAAATATATTTTTTTATCTAATTTTTTTTTTATTAAGCAGGCGTATTAAAAATAAAGTAATTTATAAAGCTTGATTTGCTTGAAAAAGAACAATTCTACATGTAAAAATCAAATCAGCTCATGAAAAAAAAATATAACATATACCTTAGGAGGTAAATTACTATTTTTAAGGATAAAAATTTTAATGTACATATAGTTAATAATTTGATAAAAAAGACATATTTCAATTCCATAAGATACAAGTTTTATCAAATTAAAGTTTATATTCAGTGACAGGTCTTCAGAAAAATGTTTGAGATCTTTTTAAAATTCTTAAAGAAAAGAGGTTGTTTAAGAATAAAAGGACACTTTTCTTATGCTAAAAGCTCATGACCCTTGTGTCAACTAACTATGTTGTAACGTAAAATATAGAAAAATAAAGTATGTTATAAAATCTTTAATTTTCTTTTTAATTTCAAATATTTTATTTTAAAATAAAAAATAAATTAAAAATTGTTTTGTTTGACAAAAAAACTATTAATTGAAGGTTTATAAAAATATTTCTCAAGATACATATGTTTATGAGCAAATATTGAACAGGCCTGACATATTTATATTTTGAACATAAAAACCTCTTATGACTTTGAAAAAATATAGAACACAAGGAATTAGTTACAATATAGTATAATTAACAGAAGTGTTGCTTCTGGGATAACTTATTGAAGTAAACAAAACAAGTAAGTAAGAATTACAGTCTCTGATTGGTCAACTATAAGAAAATATGATATTTTATCTGAAAAATTAGGTTTTACCTACAAATGTAAAAGAAGAATTATTTTGTAAATCATGACAAATAATAGACTTTTAGATGCTTTTCATAGAACGTGCAACACAAAATAAATAAAATATCTTTATTGAAAAACGTGCAACACATTTCAGATATAAAGCCTTAATAAAGATTTACTTACAATGTACAGTTCTTAAAAACTCTCTACAAAGCATTTCCCTCAATACAATTGAGGTCATAATTAATAAAGGATGAGTTTACTGGATATTAGGAGTCAATATGCAAGTTTATAATGTGATGTATATGCAAGAATTCTTATACTGTTTCCAAAATTAAAAGAAAACATAAAAAGTTTAGGTTATTGTTAGTTTTTTAGGGTCCTTTTTTATAAATTTAACTTTCCACCCCTAAAGATGAAACTGACTCCACTTTTTAGAAGAACTGGAACTAAGAAGACGCCTTTGATTTACAAAAAATCTCTTAATCATATTTAACACTAGATTTGTTGTCAGAGGGTTAACCTTTCTGACAATCTGAAGTCTTACTAAAAATACTTTTATTTAAAATATCTTTATTTCTGACTCCCATCTCCTTCGATGATGGGTTTACTAATTTTAAATAAATATTTTAAAAGAAACAAATGCTAATACACCTTAGCAGAAGTGAGAGCGTAGCTTCCAGTTGAAGCTACTGCTTGACAAGATTGACTGAAACTTGGGGTAACACATATAAAAATATGCTAAAAGCAGTCAAAATGACTGCCTTAGGCAATCTAATCTTAGAGGAACATAAAAACATGTGGACTTTGTAAGAGAAGACATATAGAAAGGTGTAAGATAAGAAACGAGATCATTGACCGTTGAAGAATTATTTTAAGGACAGCAAAAAAATAAAATGTATACATAGAAGTTACTCCATAGATTTCGTTAAGGATTATGTTGATCATAAACTCATATAATGACTAATTTTAAAGGAATATTTAAAATTGTTTAATAACGGGTATTTTTATAGCACTATAAATATAAATTACACTTCGTTGTCCTGAAGGTCCCTTAATTTATACACAGACGATAAAAAGACTTTTAAAAGGTTTTATGGGTACTTGTATAAACACAAACGATTTCAAATACTTAAAAAAAGCTGCAAACAGATATGTTTGTGATTAGAATATGGGATTAGTCATCATTGATATAAAGTTCATGACATAGTTATCATTAAATATTTAGTTCAATTTAAAAAAAAAAAAAGCCATATAAAGCTGACAACTGCCCAATAGCCTTCAAAAAATTGCATTAAACGAGGATAGTGTTGTCAGAGATTTTCCCTTCCTGACAGTTAAAATTCTTATTAGAAATAATTTTATTTTCAACCTCCATCTCTTTGACTATGGGCTTTATAATTTTAATAAATATCTTAAATAGAAAAAGAATCATAGATTGCTGTTAACAAAGTGTAGCTTAAAGTTCAAGCTACTGCTTGACAGACAGTATCAGTTTTATATAATAAAACAAGTATGTAAGTTTTGGCATATTTTCTTAAAATTTTTGCCTTCTGAAAGTCATGGTTTTAAACTACACTAGATTTAATACTCGCCATTGCAGTTAATTCTCTCTTCTTTCGAAAAATTAGAGATATTTATCATTTAAAGTTAGTGTGAGCAATTAAAAGCATATTTAATTATAAACTAATTACTTTGGTTTACTCATGAAGCAATAGTAATAGATATGTTTTTTTAGAGTATAATTCTTATACATTAATTCAGAGACCGACAGTAATAAAATCTTAAAACAAACGCAAAACTATTTTTTATTTTAAAATTTTTTCAACAAAAAAGTTGTAAAAAAATTCAATTTACCTTTTTAAAAAAACGGATAGAATATAAATAGTCTAGAAACTTTATACCCCATGTTATTTTTGGTTTTGATAGTTGTAGCCATTTCTACTTCAGATGAGATTTTTTATTTTTTTTCAAGTTATCAAAGGAAAATTGAGTTAAATTTGGTAGGTTTTTGTTCGAATAAAATTACTGAAGTATACATTCAAGAAAACAGTAATATAACGGGACTTAGCTCAGGTATATGGAATGACCAACGATTTCCAACAATCTTTACTTTACATATACCTTTTTACGTTGAAAAAAAATTCTCTATCATTTTAGTAGCATATCCTAAAATAATAAGGATTTGCTGCTTTCGATTCAACTATCATCAACATATAGAATGTCCAGGATTTAGTAAACCTGTAATTGAATACATGTATGATGAAGAAATTGATAATTTTAATGATAAAAAAGAAAAAATAATAAGTGGTAAAAATACAGGTGGTAATTTTATTGACGATCATTTTTCTGTATCATGTTTTTCAGAAAAAAATAAAATTTACCTAGATCTAACGTCATTCAAAGATTTTTTTGATAAAATTGATGATATTTTCTACAGAGAAAAAGAGAATAATACTAACAATGCGCAAATAATCGGTAAATATCCCGTAAGTCATGAAAAAATAAAAGTTTTTGATTTTACTAAAAACGAAAATGTAAAATCAGAATTTGTTTTGTGTATAGAAGGATTAGAAGCAATACCAAAAAATACAAAATTTGATATTTACGCGATAACATCTGCTGGTTTTATCAAATTCGAAAATTTGATAAAAAATGATGATGAAACAATAGGAGGTCACAAAAACTATCAAGTACCTGTAGATTGGTCCAGGAGTTTTTCTGCAAAAATTAAAACAATTTCAAATCAGAAAGGCGTAATTGCAGTCCTTAAGAGTAAAAATGTAGTCAAAGAAGAAAGACCTCGTTATGACTTAGGGTGGCCCGATTATGCTATATATGCATATATGTTTTTTACGGGAATTTTTATAATAGTAATTTCTATGCTAATAATAAGATATCTCATTAACAAATTTATGCGTTAGTTTATTTTGTGTCTGAAATTATAAAAAGAACGTTTTTCTTCCGTATATTAATTTATATTATAAAGTTTGCAAGAAAACTAATAAAAAAACTTTATTTAAGATTAAAAAAATATTTATCTAGGTTTTAATGAAGAAAGGAAATATTTTTTGGTATTTGATCAGTTTCTTGTTTAAATTTGAATGCAATCTTTTGAAAATTTAATAATTGATTATAATTTTTTTTAAAAAAGAAAACACTTTATCATATAGTTTAACTATATTTTTCTACTCAAAAAAAATCGTATATCCTTTTTGTTAGTCCGAGAGAATATATTATTCAGTTAAATAAAATATTTGATACTATTTTTTAAGACTCTAGTATTATAATGAAATATGTTTCTCTCGTGTTTTTTGCTTATTTTCTTCTACAAAATAGGATAGAGATGTTATATGTGATAAAACTAGTATTTCAAGCTGAAAGATTACATGTCACAAAAAGTATACCCTTGTAACGCTTGATTATAGAGGGCTCCAGATATCGTTCTAAACTGCTGCAGATTTCTCAACTTAAAATATATAATAGTTTAACTACAGAATATAGCATTCTACAAAAATAAATAGGTTAAATATATATATTTTAAATGAGAGCTTGGAGGATACTAAGCTTTGCATTGCAATTTAAGTTTTTGCATTAAAAACTAGCAGAGACATCCTATTTATAACAAGACCTATTAGGGGACAGCTCTCATTTTTTTTTGTTCAGATTAAATTTTTTTTATGTCCTTCTCTTACTAATGATAATACAGAAAAAATTTAAAGCAGCCGATCGAATATGATAACAAAGTTTTAAGCAGCAGCTTCAATTGGAATCTACGCTTACTGGCTTACAACAAAGATCTCTAAATTTGTTTAAAAAATACTTATTTTTATTTTACTCATATATTTTAGGAAATAGGAACAAAGAATAATATTTAAAAAAAAATATTTCTTTGAATCTAAACTGTTAGGAAGGGAAAAACTCTGACAATAAGGGGCATGCGAAAATGCTTTTAAGCTCATCTAAAGGCCAAAATCAGATTAATAAAACGTCTTAATCGATAATACAAATTACATACTTTAAGCATTTTTTTTAGAACAGAGACTAAAAAAAACCATAATTCTTGCATTTATGTCGCAGTAAAATGGTACGATCAATAATTTAATCAAATGACCTATTTTTTACAAAGAAATGATCTTCAAAATTTTTTGTGAGAGGCACCTGTGCACTTAGAATTCAAACAAATAATCTTCCTTTTTAATAAGAACTTTTAATTAAGAAAAGATAAATCTTAAATAATATAAGTTATTTACATCTAAAAATAAATTTTATGTTTTGTTAAGTTTAATAATTTCCTTTATTCGCATTGTTCCATTGCGAAGTATGTATAATTGATTATTATTGATGTTGCTATTAATTAATACTGAACTATATGTTTTTACATATTTGTAAGATTCGTGGAAAAAAACTGGACCGCTGGACTGACTGGACCGGGACTCGAACCACGGATCTTTCGCTTTCCGGGCGACTGCTCTTTAACCAATTGAGCTATCCAGGGCCCACCGACCAGTTCCCTTCCACGAATGCTTATCAAGTTTGGCATGGAGGCGTTCGTCCCACATATTTACTTTAGAAAAAGAAAAAAACTGAAAGCCATGGTCTTTTGACTATGCTGGAGCTGATACTAACAACTTTATGTTTTGTATTTTTGCTTCGCCTTCTTATTTGTGCCATATAAGAGATTTAACTACTTTATATAGAGAACAAAAAGTAACTTTAATAATCTTAAAATAAGAAATTTATACTTTATTTTAAAAATTCTCCTCCCCTTTTTGAAAAGTTGTAGAAAAATCTCATTTTCTAAATGCGTTTGATTACATCTCAACTAAGGGGATGGAAATATCTAATGTATAGGTATTTTTTAACGTCATAAATTTCTTTTAGATCTCTACCCTATAAATACATTCATCTAGTTAAAAATGCATTCAAACTCAATCCTTGCACATAAATTTTGCAGATAACAGAAAGCATATCATTTATAAATAAAATATGGTCTTATTGTGTAGGAAATTTTATGTCGAAAAATTAAACGTATCTTCTTATGAATAAAATTTTTATTTTTGAATTTCTTATCCTTAAGACTTTAAAAAAAGCAAAGAGATTACAAACTACTAAAGTGTTTTTTTCATTAAAAATCTTTAAAATCTGATTTATATGCTCAAACCTGTTAATGATGCATTTTTATGTGTACCATGTTCAGCTTCGATTTGATCCCCATCATTTCTTATTTTTTTTGTTTAATAAATGCAGAACAGTACAAACAAGAAAAAATACAGAATGGTTAGGAATAATATGTTGTAAGGCCTGGCTACGTCCAAGCTTTTAGGTGTTTTGTTAAAGTTAAAAATATTTATTGATTTCGTGGAATATTTCACTCTAGGGTTAAAATAATTATATATTTTAACTTTAAAGATTCACCTTACCATAATTACCTAGATACTCGCCCTTGATAATCTAAAGTTACAAGGAGATTATCCTTGTGACATACGTAGTCGTATATTGACAGTTCCCGTTTAAATAGGATAGCTATTCTATCTTATTAATAAAATTCTTATTTTTCAATTATTTACTCCTAAGATTTGAACAAAGCAAGAAATGATGAAATAATTAAAATTAATACTTTCATTATGGCGGAATGACTTTATTTGGTTGTTAAAATGTGTTTTTAGGTTTTTAAGGTGTACTTTGTCATTTTTTGATGCTATTAAACTACAATGAGTTTTCTGATTAGTTTTGTTCACTTTGAAATAAAAACAGTACAAATACAAATTAGAATATATATCAAAATATTTATATCATTAATCATTTCTTAATAAGTCCTGTTTTAAACGGGATAGCTCTGCTATAGTATTATTAAAATTTAAAACAGAAATAAAAGTTCTGACAGCATGGGCTTTAGATTTATGGCTAAAAATATAAAAACTTGTTATCCATAAATATGGGATCAAGGTTCGCAGGACTCACACTTTATTGTAAAAGATCTTGAAATGCTTTTATTGTTGGAGATATTCTTTCAGAAATAAAAAAGTAATTGATTTTATTAAAGCTTTGAAACAAGATACAATAAGAATAATGAGTTTTACATGAATGTTGTAGCAGATGAAAAAGAAAATTTAAAAAAATAAATTTAATGGATCGGACGACGTTTCTAGGATAAAACAGATTGTCGATTGGATGATGGAAGAATATTAAAGAATTTTTTTTGAATTAATGAATATACAAAAAAACCTTTAAGAAGACATATAAACCCTGGTTCTACTATCATTGCTGATTAATATTCATCGTATACACGTGCTGTTAGAAAGTCTGGATCCGTACATGAGGTAGTTAATCACAGCTTAGGCTTTTTATACACGTCAGGAGCAAACATTAATCAGGTTGAAAACATGTGGTCATATCATTAATAGGATTACAGACCAAAATATGGCATAAATTATAAAGAATATAACTGTTTTCACGGGAATTCAAATTAAAGGAAACAAAAATGACGTTCGGGCAAAATCATTGTAAAGTTGTAATGTATATCTTATTAGACAAATTTAAAATGATATCTTAGACGTCTCACTATAATTTTTGTGTTTTTTTTATCACACTATTGGAAAGAAGTGGAGTTTTTGTTAATAGCAGCATTTTTTCAATATTTATTTATCAACAAACTTAAGAATATGATTTACAAAAACAATTAACCGTTGAATTTATTCTTTGTAAGAAAAATTATGCAGTTAGGAGCTATAACATTAAATTTAATAGACCTATGTGTGGTACATACCACATAGAATTTCACTGATATAATTTTTAAGATAAATATTTTTACTTATACAAGGGTATTGTATTATATCAGAATAAATCTTTTATTTCAGCTTTAGAGTTGTACGTCTCAGGGAGTATGACAATATGTTTATTTATTTAAGTCATGAATATACGAGAACACTTTTGATTTTCCTAAAGTCTAATTTTTTAAAGAAAGTAAAAATGACGTAATACTTTCTAAAGTATGTAGATCTAAAAATAAATTTATAGGCTTTTTTTCGAAAAGAAAAAATTGTAAACTATTTCATTGGAAAGAAAAAAATTTAAAACTAAAGAAGGATCTGATGAAAATAAACATAATTCTAAGAAGTCAAGATCAATATAAAAAATAAATTAAAATTTTATTTCATCTATCTTCAGATATTAGAAGAAATAAAATAAATTTAAGAGATGAATAGTATTTCACTAAGAAAAAAATCTTATAAACTAATCAGTTATGTCATTAAATTAAAGAGAAAATCACATTTTAAAACTTTGTATCGTTTTTCTTACGAACATTTTACTTTTCTAAAGAACTTTTAAATTCCTTTCTGATAATCAAATTTTGTATTAACATTTAAGTAAACGTTAAATGATAAAAATTTAATTAAAATGTATTAAACCAAATTATTTTGCATCCCTATGAATCTTTATAAGGTTACAGTTCTAAATATTTTTGTCTATCTTACATCTGTGTCTGGTACAAGGAAGAGGGAGGTGAATCAAGAAGGTGTAGATACTTTAGAAAGAGAAGGAGATCATGTAGTTGAGGAAGTTTGTGGTGCAAGACTCATTGTCGAAAATGAGGTTGAAGAAGAAAGGAATTCAACGTGTGGTTGGTTTACTGATACGTTGCATGGCACTTTAAAATATGTGATCGAAGGTTTCTATGCACTTTTGTCCCTGATTATATTTCCTCTTTTTTGTCCAATAATTTATCCATTTATGTATCCGATTGTTTACCCTGGCATTTACTCAGCTATTAATGGCAGCATTCCGTATCTGTGTTCGCTATCTGACTCTGTCATTTTATATCTTAAGAATGTTACGTCTTCAATTAAACAGTGAGTTGGTTTTATTTTTAAGTATTCTTGTTCGTACAAATTTTTTTGTTAATTGAAAAGTGTAAGTTTAGGTGATAAAACTATTTTAGTCCCTTGTATTAAAATTTTTGTATAAGGGTGGATGAGTGAGATATTTATTTGGTATCTGTTTGAACAAATATTATTTATGTAAGATCTTAAGCTTATTTAAAAAAGTTTTTTTAAATGAAAAACCTACAGAGATAAATAAGACATTAGAGGGTACTTCAAGTGAATAGTGGCTCAGACCTAAAAGATAAATTTTTGTCATCAAAAACATTTTAAATTATAAAAAGTTTTGTAAAATATTTTTTATTGTGCTTAACTCTGCCCGATGATTTTTCGTAATGACGTAAAGTAAAATAAATAAATAAAATAACTTTTAATTGCAGACAAAACAAGAAAAAGATCGAGAAAACACAGCAAGAAAAGGATAGATTACCTCTCAGCATACTTAGAAAGCTTAGCTTACAGATTCGTAATGACGTTTTTATCCTTTTTTATATTAAAAATACAGTATTGGTATTTCGTCTTCACGATAAAAAATTACCCTGTATATAAATTTGATAGCTAATCGCTTAATGAAATAAATAGATCAAGAATTATTGCAAATCACTTTATTTAAAAGCCACAAAGAGATTGTATTTTTCTAATTTTAGTTGCACAATGTGAGCTCCAGGGTTTTGAAATTTAAAAGATAAGGAGAATGTCTTATTATCCTTAAGATATATTTCAATGCCCTTTTTCTTTTATATTACATGCAATGATTTTTAAGCGTTTTCCTCAAAACCAAATGACTGGGCATAAGTTTTAATTTGAATCAAATTTTAAGCCTTCGTCAGTGTGTGCCGTGATAAGTTAATACCGTATCATTAATGTTAGTACATATAGAACGATGTAAGTCTTTAAATCATGTAGTTAGGAGAGTTCATTTACAAGAACGTTATGCTTGTCAGCCTTTCCCTTATAATTTTAAATCTAAAGTATTTTCTAATTAAAAAAGTACAAAAAATTTAATAATGTATAATTAGAAAACTATTTACAATTGTATTATAATTTCTTTTATTGTACTCTTTTTAGAATACTAAAATAATGTGATGAAAGTTTCTAAAGAGATCCTATCATCATCATCACTATATATAAAAGAATGTTTTTTTGATTTTTTAACCCCTCTTCCAAAAAAAACAAGTAAAATTGTGTAAAACAGTAAAGTTATTATCATTGATTAAAAGACGTTGATGATTTAATTTTTAAGATCAAATATGTTTTTGAATCATTTTTTTGTGTACTTTGTTACATTTTGATTTATTTTTTAAAAAACTTTACATATAAATTACGATTTTGTAAGAAAAGCAAGACAGTCTCATACATGCAGAATTCAGCGAAAAATAACAAACAAAAGTGCAAATTTTCACCCAGTCCCGTTTCAAACGGGACAGCTCTGCTAGTCATCATATTAATAAAAGGATTTCAAAATAATTTTTTAACCCCTCTTCCAAAACAAAAAGAAAAAAATTATAAAGACCAATAAAGTAATTATTATTGATTGAAAGACTCTAATGATTTGATTTTTGCTTTTAATATGTTTTTAAAGCATTTTTATAGGTACTATGTTCGAGTTTGATTATTTTTTAAAAACTTTAGATGTGAGTTATGATGTTGTGAGAAAAGAGCAAGAAAGTCTCATACATCAAGAATTTAGGAAACAAATTGAAATAAAGGGTATAAATTTTCACCATTCCCGTTTTAAACGGGATAGCTCCGCTAGTTACTTAATAGTGCATTTTATAGATGCAATATTTAATCAGTAATTGTCTTTCCGGAAAAGATTTAAGGTAAGAGTATAAAATTATTTATGATGTTAGCTGGAAAAATGTTACACAATAGTGTTGACGTCAATTCAGAAACATTGATATCAACAGGTACATCAATAAGGTTCTTAGGTGTATCAGATCTGAAACATCTGTTTCCCATTTAAAAATAAATGATAACTCATCCATCTCAGAGTGAGGGAAACAAATAAAGCATTTCTTGTATTTATAATGTTCTGACGTTAACACAATAGTAAATTAAATTTTTTTCTGATTAAAATTTTGTTTGGGCATACTTTATTACGTCATAAATCTAAAAAAAATAAAACCTTCAATGAGCAAATAATAAAAACACAGAACACTAGGTAAAGGATCACCCCCTTGAATACTTCAAAATATTGCTTAAAAAACGTCATAAATCTAGTATTGTATCATCCGCATTAGTATTCAATTCCTCTTTAGCTTCTCGTATTTATTCATTAGCGATGATCCTATTAGCTTTTCTCCTGCAACTATCTTTAAATTTTTCAAGGATCATCTTGGACAATTAGATTATATACATATTACAATTCTGCTGTTCATTTTGATTCTCTCGATGTTTTTTATAAAGTTAGTTATGAAACAAGGCTAAGTAATAACGTATGAAGTGATTAGCAATGTACTTTGCTTAGAACTAAAAAATTGTTTACTAGCATGTCCTGTTATAAATAAATTTTAACTTTTTTATAATTTTAGACTTTTTATTCAAATTGATGTTTATCCTTAAAATTCTCAATAATAATACAAATAAATTTATTCATTCTGATAAAATACAGATTTTAAACATTAAAAATAGTTTTTCTTTATATTTTTATAAACTAAGATTTTAAAATTTTATCTCAAGTTTACCTGTAAGCAACGGTTAATAAACATTCTAGGAATTATATCTTACCTACTGTCCTGTGTTTTTTATATTTAGTCGTTATATCTAAAGTTTACTAAAAGAGATAAATCATTCTTAAGCACTTTAATAAAATAAAAGTTATGATATTTTTGTATTGAATCCTAAACCTAATTTATTTATGTAAACTATGCTATCGTGCAATATACCTTTAATTCATGATGTTTTCATGATATCATCATGTTCTGTTTGTAAATAAAGTTATTTTATTTTTAAAGAATTTTTAAAACCTTCTAGAAATACTTCTTTTTATTTGTTCTAAGGTCTATTTACTTGAATCTGGCAAAGAATTAAATTTAAATTCTCTTTAGTGATATAAAACATTAATGTAGATAAATTAAATTTTAGATACAAAGAGTAACTTTATATGTAGATTAATTCCTCTTTGTAAGATAATTCTATAGTCTAGTTCTCTTACTACATAAGTCCAACTAAAAGATTCTTTAAGGAGGACAATCATTAGAAAGTTCTCTAACTTCTAAATTTGATACAGAAAATGAAAGAAATCTTTTAAAAATAAATAATATTTTAAAAATTAACTAAGATCTGTAATTTTACCTACAGAAGGTTGAAGAATGTTTAAATACTTTAAAAAAGCGTAAGCTAATATAGTTTTACTGTTTATGTAAATTTATTTTATTATCAAATTTGATGGATGTTATTTTGGCATGACGTTTATAAAAAGAGAGATATTGATATTTAAAAATAGTAAGTCAAGAGAGGTAGACTTTAGAAAGGTAAAATATTTCTACAAGCATATGATAACATTTACATCATGTCTTAATATAACTATATGTTCAGTTGCAACATATAAAAAAATTAATGTTCTATTTTAACAACATAAAAATCAAAGGTAATTTAATTTAAAATTCTACATTCTTAGACCAAAGAGAAATCTATATCATTTGAAAATAAATTTGATATGACACAAGATAATTTTATGAGTCTATAAAATATAAATGATCTTTTATTGAATTCATAACAATTCAAGAACTAAATATAGATAAATATTAATTGATAGATACGAAGCTCCTTGTAAATATTTCCTTTAAACAAACTTCTAGGTAGAGAACTATTTTTGATCATTTAAAAAATAATTTAATGAAAGTAGAAATAATTTAAAATAAATTAAAACGTATTTAAATAATTTTTAAAACCCATCCTATGACTTTCTCAAGAAGTTCAGTTATAAATATCTTGATTCTCTTAGGATCAGTCTTTGGCGCTATGACGATGTTGACTGGTTGTGGTGAGGTTAGAGCTACTGGGGCTGATGCTTTAGCAACATGTGATTCTCAGTTAGATGGATGATTGGAATGCACGCACCAAAGCTCAATATGTGACTACTTCCCTTTTTTCTTAATGTGTTACATCTGGTCGTTTGTTACACACGTGTATCCTTTTTGGTTCCTTTCGTGTTTCCTTTTCTGTTTCCGTTCATCGTCCCTTTTATTTATCCCTGTACTCACAAGATCATAACGGTAATCTTATATTTTTACCTGTGGGCCCGCGGTTACGTTAGAACAGATGGACGTTAGTGATCAAACTGTCTTATCTGCTTCTTAGCTTAAAATCTCGAGTATCTTTATCTTGTTAGGCGAGGTTTTGTTTTTGCGAAAAGAAGTGATAAATAAAGGAACTTTTTATTGAAGTGTTGTGTTTTGTACTGATTTAAAAACGGAGGTTTACTTGGTTTAAAAGATGGTGGATAGAGTCTGCTTTTTTTACCTATTAGGTGAAGTTTTTTATAATCCTCTTACATTTAGTTTAAAATTTTTAGGTTTGCATGATTTTTATCTTAAGCAGTTATTGTCGGCTGTTTTTTCCAGAGAATAAAGATATTTTTATCAAAAGTTTAGATCAAATTGATTTTTTGATCTTTGTATAAGGAGATTTTAAAAAATGAAGCCTCTAAATCTAACTACTGATAATTCCCCTTTTAAAATGTAAATGTTAAAAGATTTGTATGACAAGCTAATATCTTTTTTTTGAAAGATTATTGTTTTAAAAATACTTTTCCTGTATAAGAAATTTCTAAAATCATGTTCTAGAACTAGTTTTTAAATATTCCCAAAGATAATTCTTAATTTAAAAAGAATTGTAGATACTTTAAAATGATAATTTCTCAACTAACATTTAGATTTTAAGGTATAAATTATTCGATGCATATTATATTTTTTTTTATATCGATAAAAAAGTCTTCTTTAAATTTTTAAACTACTCATAAAATCAAATGCTTCTGCATTAATTTAATAAATTAAAATAACATAGTTATCTAAAAAACAATACACTTTATTGAATTTAAATATCTGTGTAATTTGTTTTTGTAGTAAATTGATTTCGTTACTTTTAAAAAACAATCCTTTAAATTACATTTAAATCTTAGAAATACTAATTTTATAATATATCAATAAGTCCAAATTAGGAAATATCTAAAAATAATTAATTACTAAATGAAGAAGAGACTCTTTTTCCCTTTTACAATTTTTTAAAAATAAATCATTACCAGTTATTACCTTGTACTATTTAATTTATAAGAACACCCAACCTATAAAAATTTCAAGTGTTCTTCTTAAATAAATAGGGTTCTAAATTCTAAATTAGTACAAAGATTTTTAATCATGATTCTTATTATATTTACATAAAAAAATGTAAAGTTGTTGTATAAGTCTTATCACCACGTCTTTAATATTTAAACTCAAAAAATAGTTTTTTGATAAATGTTGGAAGATTTAAATTAAAAAGTAAGAGATCAGACTTATTCGTAGATCACAAAGGGCGGAGGAAATCTTTATAGTCTAAGTAGAAATATTACTGCTAAGTCAAATGCATAGATACAGTTAGTAATCATACCTTATGTACCAGCATAAGATAATGTCTTAGGTAAGTATGATAATAATAATTCTTTAATAATTTATAGTAAAAGAAAACATTAAAGTGATGAGCATCAGCTTTAGCGTAGCTTAAAACCATGGCTTTTAGGATGTCGTAAGTAAAAAATAAAAACTCTATAATGACACAAATAAAAAAAGCAGAAACAAAAAATACAGAGCATAAAGTGATAAGCATCATATCCAGCGTAGTTTTACACAATGGCTCTCAGGATGTTGTGAGAAAATATTATTTAATTCAGATAAAAGAATTAGTTCTTTTCTACGTCAAAACCTATACCATATGCATTCCTAGAATAGCATAGAGTTTACTTATTTCCAAAATAAGATATATAAATGAAGAATGTAAGAGTTGTGTTATTTTTCAATTTAAACATTCTTTCAGGTACTTTTAAACTAAAAGTATCTTTTTCAATGTTGATTCATTAATATTGTTTTTATAAATATTTTTATGCTAAGCTTCTCAAGTATGCTGAGATGTTATCTATCCTTTTCTTACTATGTTTTCTTGATCTTTTCCTATCTTTGTCTGCAATTAAAGTTATTTGATTTTTTTATATAAAGAAGTAAAGAACAACTTCAAATATAAATTTAAACTAAAACTAACTATAAGCGAAACCTGTCTTAAGGTATGCTGGAGCTGTATGTTTAAACTTGTTGATTCTGTGAGTTTTATTTCTAAACTAAAACTAACTGCTACAAAAAGAGTTTATTGTACAATTTTTTATATTTCAACCTCAAAAAGAATGAAATTAGATAAAGAAATAAGATAAGATAAGATAAGATAAGATAAGAAATAGAATAAATTACAAATCTCAGTCTCCTTCAAAGGAATATTTTAGAGGTATATTTAAGGTAAACAGAGAAATCTATATTAAAATTGCTTCTTTAAAATCTTTTAGAAGAATTAATTCCTTCTAGGGTATATTCTCTTTTATAATTTATGGTTAGATGCTAGAGAAAAAAGGAGGAAAAAATAAGTTAATTTATAGTAAGTAGGAATTTAACAGTAAGATTTACCAAAGACATTTATAAATATTTAAATTGATCTAAAAGGTTATCTGATCTAACTTAAATTTAGATAACTACTTGTTTTCAACACAAAGTATTATTTTCTTTCGACATCTTTATTTCTGTTTACAAGATCTCTGAAATAATATGATACCTTAATTAAAATAAGATAGTTCTTTTTCTAAATTACTGTACTGATTACTTAAAGATTGTATAATCTTTAAGTTTTAAATATAAAAATTCTACCGCTTTTTTAAATGGGTCCTTTGTTGTTAGGTTATTCTTTATTTTGATATTTACATCAAATATTGTAATTTTAAAATACAATGATAAATAAATGAATGGAAACATCTTAGAATTACATTCGTATTCTTGTACCTCATTTCAATTAAACTATCTAAAGTAAGATGATGAAGACTGTAATCTAAAGATAAGTTAAACTTAAGATAATTATTTTTAGAATAAGAACTTCTAAGAACTTAATTTAAAATCATAAATTTATTTTTAAGAAAGATTAAGTGTAGATCTAATTCTTACAGGTAATATAAACATATAGAAAGAATGGTCTATTTCGATAAATAGAACATTAGATTAGAAATATTCTATTTAGAATTGATAGATATCTTTTGTATAGAAATTCTAAAGAATATGTATCTCTTTGAATACTTTAATAAACTTATTTTGTTATAGTTTAATTCTAGTATTCATTCTTTTACTATTACCTTTTTCTTTATCAAATTAAAAAAAAATTAAAACGAAAAAAATTGATTCAAAATAAATTAAAACATTTATAATTACATAGAAAATTTAACCCATGAATCTTTCAAAAGTTCTAAGTCGCATGTTATTATTTTTATTAGGCTTGATATCTACAAGTATGATGTTGAATGCTGGTGAGGATGATCTTGTTACAACAGAAAGTAGCAAGATGGTTGCACATCTCGGAAAAGCTAGCACACAGGAGGGTGGCTTAAACGTCGAACCTAGTGGTTCTATCCTGGGATGTATATTTTTATTCTTCTGGGGGATTTTCTACTCTGTTTTTTCATTTCAGTACCCTATTATCTTTCCGATGATATTTCCTTGCTATTATCCAATACTTCGTCCCCTTATTTTCCCTAAGTTGTTTGATTATATTGTTAGTTCAGCTAGGGGTCTACAAGAGTTTTTCCAAGAGGGGTTTGCATATTTAACAGTGATGTTAGCGGCTGATGGTGCAGCGCGTTTAGGCTGATCTTTCCTTCTAATTTAATCGCGTTACATTTACTTTATCTGGTGTGACGTATTGTTCTTTTTGAAAAGTTACAGGGAAGAAATCTAGTAACATTAAAAGGTCTTTTTTATGTTTTTTATTGTTCTGTTATCAGAAATAAGTTTTTTCGTAGGTTTTGTGACGTGGAGGTCTGTCAATGACGTTGCGATTGTGGTTCTTTTTGTTTACTAAGATGTATGTGGTTACAAAACTATAAATTGAATAGTTCTTGGTTCTCTGTTAGCTTTTCTACTTATATTTACAAATATTGTCTCTTTATCAGATAGGTAGGTCTATATGTTTGTTTATTTATTATTATTAAGTTTTTTTACTGGTTCTGCTTGTAATGTTTTCAAAATCATTTTTATCTAATTTGGTTTAAAGTTGTAGGAGAAATGTTAAGTTATTAATATTAGCAAACAATAGAAACATTTTTGTACCGAAAGAGATCTTAAGCTTAATAGAATTTAAGATATGGCGTTAACTTGTTAAAGATTTCTAGATACAAAAAATTATATTAGAATTGTTGTTACTTAATAAATTTACAGTTTTTAAAAAATCAAACTAAAAAAACTTTCTAGCTCATTTAAATCATTTTTTAAAAATTAGGATGAATGATTTTAATCTAGGAAATTTTTAAATGAAAATCAAATTAAAAAACTTATATCATGTTTTAAATTGTTTAAAAATCTAAGTTTATTCTTATTTTTACCTTAAAAAAATTCAAAAAGAGAATGAAAATGAGAATCTAAATTTTTATATGTTTTTTAGGAAAATGCAAATTTTTAGCTTTTTAAAGAAAAAAAGAGAAAGCTTAATGAAATCACTGTTCACGTGATAAAAAAGACTAGAAGGAAAATTTCTAAAAAGAGATTTATTATTAATTTTATCAACCAGCAAATAAATAAAAAAGTAACGTCAGAAAGTTATTATTTGTAGTATATTCGTGTTTAGGAGAACATAATATTTTTTTTTATGTGTATCCTAACATATTTTGTACTAGTTTTGTTGACTTTAGTTAAATTTCTTTTGGAATAATAGTCACAGGCTTAGAAAATTAATAACAAAAGAAGTATAAATTTATATCTTTAAGATCTTTGTTTTATACGAAATAACAATATTTAGTAAAAAAACAAATTCATTGAATAATCTAAAAGCTGGGCCTTTATACCATATTGACATGATGCTCACAACTATATTCTCTGTGTTTTTGCTTCTACTTTTTAATTAATGTCTCTTAGGAACTTTTATTAATTTTTTTTGATTCATAAAATAACTTTATTGGTAGACAAAAATCTAAATAATAACTAAAAAAACAAAAAGAAAATAACATCTTAGTGCATTAAAAAACAATTTTATAGAACTTGAACCAGTGACAACATAAAAATTAGAAAATTTAGGAAAGCATTCCATTTAATTTTATTTGTATAGATCGTTAATTGTAGGACAATAAAAACAATATTTTTGTTTTTAAAGTTGTTTTAAAAAAGTATTGTAAAAAATAGTTAAGGTATAATCTAATTTTTTATTAAATTGAACTAAAATAAAAATAGAAGGTTTTTATTTAAGGGGAAATTTTCATTTTTACTTGTTAGTGACAAAGTAAGCTCTAGAATGCCTTACATCTACATTACAGCATAAGCCTTCATATTTATCCTCTATATCTAATTGAGCTGTTCCTCCTTCACTCTGACCTCTTCTATAATTGAGGGAAATGCTTTCGAGAGTCTTTTTCATAAAAAAGTGTGAACATGGCCGGTTGACGGACTGTTCCGCCTGACTATAAAAAAAAATTAAAAAAAAAATACCCCCTAAAAGTGATTTTCAAAACATAAAATTTAATTTAGAATGGAATCTTTAAAATTATATAGTCCACAAATTCTTTTTAAAATATTAACATGTTCACCATTCTTCATCTCTTGTAATAAAGTAAGTATCTTTTTCTTTTTGTCTTGTAGATTCAACTGCGATTTACATAAGGTATTTGTCTTATACAAAGACATTTCGTTGATGTGATCTCTATCACGTAAACACTTTAAAAGTTTCACTATACTAGGATGAGGATTACTAATTTCTCTGTTCAACGAGGAATTAAACCCTTCCGCACCATTATTTGTGAACGGAATATCAAATAATATTCTTGTGTAGAGATCATCATTTCTAAAAAAATTTCTAAATACCAATTTATATAATAATAATTAAGTAATTTCTTTACTCTTTCATTTCTATATGAATTCAAAACTAAGTTGGCTAAATCTTTAAATGCTTGTTTCCTATTTTCCTCCTTAGTAAATATAAAGCGTAATAATACTTTAATTAAAAATTTAAAGTTTTTATCATTACGATACATACTTTCAAGTTGAAGGCTCTTGATTTTTCTATAAATTGCTTGTGAATAATGAAATACACAAAATCTACCTATACTCTTCGGAAAATGACTCATAAGAGCATTTTCTATGGTCAACTCAAAATCTAAAATTACATTATCCATAAATACTAGTCCTCCCATAGACTTAAGGATGCTAAATGCAATTTCATAAGTACTCTGCTTTTTATCAGGTAATAAAAAATAACAAAATGGGACAAATCTACTATTCTTTACATAATATATTACAAAAAGCTGATAAAATGACCTTGGGCAAGCATAAAAAGTTCCATCAACCGCAAAAGTATTCGATAATTTTGCTTCATTTAGATTCTTTGAACTCCAACATGCTATTAAACGTTTACTATTAAGTTTATAATTATCATAATGTATAAACTTTTCACCTAATCGTATTACCAATAGTTCATCAGGTATATCATAGTTATTAGAAAAGCTATATGTAGGATGGCTGATCTTAGATATCATGTTTTGTTATGGATCTAATCTTATTCTGAAGCATGTGTTTAGGAAATAAATATATAAACACTAATAAACAAATAAATATGTTTAATCCCAACACTATAATTTCCTGAAATATTATTCTTTACAGTTCCGTAATCTCCGGAAGAAATTACACGCGAATATCGAACTCCGGAAGGAATATGAACAGATTACACATAAATACATCGATTTAGGATATATGTCGATCGTCAAAAACGAACCTATAGGAAGTAGCTATCTTCCCCACCACGCGGTTATCAAATCAGCTAGCACGACAACAAAGGTACGGGTCGTATTCGACGCCTCCGCGAAAAATGATAAGAAACTTTCTCTCAACGACACCTTATTAGTCGGACCTACAATACAAGACACATTAGTAGAACATTTATTACGATTCCGGACATATCGGTACGTATTAACAGCGGATATTGAGAAAATGTATCGGCAAATATGGATTCATCCAGACGATCGTCAATATCAACGGATATTTTGGTGACATAACGAACAGATTCGCACGTTCGAACTTAATACGGTAACATTCGGAATAGCGTCAGCACCGTTTCTTGCCATACGAACCATCAAACAACTCGCGAAGGATAAAGGGGCTAATTATCCACTCGGAGCCGAAATACTTAACCGCGATCTATACGTAGACGACCTCATTACGGGAACTAATAATATCGAAACCCTCGGAAGGATACGCGATCAGACTATTAAAATGTTAAAACGAGGCGGTCTTAATATATGACAGTGGGCGTCTAACTTCCGACCGGTACTCGAAAATTTAGACATAAAAAAAAAAAAAATCGATGTCGAGCTCTGCTCTGAGGAAAATCCTATTTTAAAGACACTCGGTATTTCATGGAACGCACATCATGATTGATTAATTTACTCCGTTGCGCCAGTAGATATTCGCGAAAGAATTACCAAGCGACGAATTTTATCCGAAGTCGCAAAGATCTTTGATCCATTTGGACTTCTAGGACCCGTCATTCTAACAGCCAAAATCTTCATCCAAGATTGCTGGAAAACACACATCGACTGGGATGAATCGGTACCCAATACGTTACACACCTCGTGGATAAAGTTCGCAGAACAATTGACATTAATTGACAGTTTAACGATAGAAAGACGCATCACACTCGACGACCCGATTGACGTGCAGGTGCATGGTTTTTGTGACGCGAGTCAATCTGGTTACGGCGACTGCTTATATGTAAGATCGCGAGATAAATTCGGTAACACATATGTACGTCTACTTTGCGCGAAAGGTCGTGTCGCTCCCCTTAAGGATACCACTATACCACGTTTAGAGCTATGCGGAGCATTAGCACTCGCGCGATTATATAGAGAAGTCCGAACTGCCGGCGGATTGAAACCTGACAAGATAACCTTTTGGTCCGATTCGATGATTGTACTGGGTTGGCTGAAAAGAGACTCCAATACGTTAAAATTATACACGGCGAATCGCGTGCGCGAAATACATGATATCTGTGAAAATATCACATGGCGACATGTGCGATCCGAGGACAACCCAGCGGACGCTTTATCTAGGGGACAACTTCCGCGCGATTTTTTGAGGAATGAGGCATGGTTCCATGGACCACCTCGGCTCGCGCGAACAGAGACTGAGTGGCCAAACCCGACGGAAGGGGAAATTCTCGAATTACCGGACGTAAAGGGATTGTCGGTTTTAACGACGCGAATCGAATCCGGAAATGTATTTCAGCGATTCTCCGATTACGCGCGATTATTGAAAATTGTAGCTCGATGCCGACGATGGCTTAAAACTAACTCGTATAAGGGAGAATTGTCGACGGCGGAAATAACAGAAACGGAACGACGCGTTTTAAAGATCGTACAAGGCGAACAATTTCACGCCGAAAGGGAAAGAGTAGAAACAGCGGGGGGAGTCAAGAGCACAAGACTAGCCGCGTTAGATCCGATCCTCGACGAAGAAGGCTTAATTCGAGTGGGGGGCCGACTTCGAAACGCGAATTTAAGTTTCTATGAGAGATGTCCGATATTATTGCCCTCACATCATCACGTCACCGATCTCCTTATCCGAAAATTCCACGAACAAAATTTTCACGCTGGCATACAGACTACCCTCTATGCTCTTCGACAACGGTTTTGGCTTCTCGACGGTAAGAATCAAGTACGAAGAATCGTACGTCATTGCGTGCGTTGCATTCGATTCCGTGCATCCGGCATCCGATATGAAATGGGGGATTTACCAGGCTCTCGAGTGCAGGAAACCACTGCATTCTCCCATGTCGGAGTAGATTTTTTCGGGCCGATCTACGCGAAGGAAAAGAAATACCGTAATAAGGGTCGCGTTAAAATATACGGGTGTATCTTCATTTGTATGACTATAAAGGCGGTACACATTGAATTAGTCAGCGATCTGACTACAGATGCTTTCTTGGCCGCGTTCAGGCGATTTGTGGGTCGAAGAACTGTTCCAACTCACGTTTATTCTGATAACGGAACCAACTTTGTCGGGGCTAATAACCAGTTAAGGGAGCTATACGCCCTGATGGAATCGAACGAATTTAAAACTAAGGTCCGTTATTTCGCGATAGATCATAGGATATCGTGGCATTTCAATCCACCCCTCTCACCTCACTTTGGCGGTTTATGGGAAGCAGCGGTCAAATCTTTCAAACATCACTTTAAACGGGTCGTCGGTGAACTTCTCTTCACGTATGAAGAACTAACTACCTTCGCGATCGAAATCGAAGCTATTTAAATTCACGCCCATTATGCCCCATCTCGTCAGATCCGAATGACGTGACAGCACTAACACCCGCACATTTTTTAGTTGGAAGACCTATTACGACATTACCGGAGGAAGATTATGTTCAAACTCCAGCCAATCGACTGTCCTCCTGGAAACATATCACGAAAGTGCGACAAGATTTCTGGCGACGCTGGCATATTGAGTATCTACGAGAACTGCAGAAACGACAAAGGTGGATACAACCCAAGCAGAAAATCGAAAAGGATACCGTCGTCGTTCTCATCGACAAGAATCAACCTTGCATGAGATGGCCGTTAGGCCGGATCGTGAACATACATCCAGGAAAAGACGATGTAGTACGGGTGGTCACCGTGAAGACGGTCCACGGAATTGTCAAGCACAATGTAACAACTATTTGTTCATTGTTAAATCATTGTCTTTAAGACCCAACGGTTCCCTTGTACGTACAAGAAAGTCGCCTGGCCAGCGATAATTCGAGAATGCTGACTAAGTCAGCAAAAATACGCTGAGCGATTCAGCGAATACGTCTAGCGTTATATCGTACACAATCAAATGAACATGTTCGATAACTTATACAACTAGCGATGTACTTAACTGATTCAATGACCTAGGTCGAAAGTATTGTAAATCGATGATAATAAGCGCACAACACAACACATGTATTAAGAATATCATTGATCGTTACACTCTCAACGGGGGGGAGTATGTACGATCCAAAAGGATCATACGGTAATTAGCAGTATTCAAAATTCGCGCGCATCCACCTTCATCGATTAAAGGTCTCGATCGATACTCATGGTGAGCATCGATCAACTACTAGTAACTACCGAAGCGCCCCTCTAGTCACCCCCACCTCTCGCCTCCCCACTTCTTACACCCAGTCCGTACGCCCTGCGGGGCCAGTACAAAAGGACATTCTTCCAGTCCATTATAGAAAGCCTGTGAATACATATCGAAATCAAAGGAGTTAAGTTAAGTTAGTTAAGGAACGTAAGCGAAGCGAGCGAGAGGTGAGATCTTTCCATTATATACATTTTATATCGACGGTATTTTCCCGCGTGGTAATACTACGTGGTGGACTCTCATTTTTATAATTAAACAACATCCAGGGTTTTTATGCCGCAAGGCTTTTCCCTGACGAGCCAATAAAAAAAGGCATTGTTTCTTTGTTTGGCTCAACCACGTGTTTTATTTTACACCTTAATCTAATCCTTTATTCTCCACTTCATAGCATATAAGTAATGATCAGAGGAATTTTCATTGAAGAATCTTTTGGTCAGAACAGGTGCCTCCTTTTTTTTTAAATTCTCTAAACACAGGAATTGGTTTTTTGATCTGATCAGTTGTGGCTTTGATTTCTTCAGAAAAGTTTTTTATCGCAATGTAATACAAATTATTCTTTATATTTGTAATTACTCCATTCTCGTTATTGATACATACTTCTTCCCCTATGTTAAAATATCTATCACAAAAATCTGCTTGTACTTCATATTTACGATCATTATCCTTGTCATAAATCGTAATAATATTCCCAAGACTACTTTGAACGACTCCTTGGGTCCCAATAAGTTCACCTCTAGTAACCTTTACCTTTTCATCAGATTCAAATTTTTTCCTAACATTGAATGACTCAAGCTCCTCAAAATTAGGCTCCACCTCAAGATCCACAGTACTTCTTAGAACCTCCTTTTCCAAGTAACCATTTACATAAATGTCTCTTCTATAGATAAACGTGTCTTTGTCTTGCTTGATAGCCTCATCTTTGTATTCAAGTGGATTAAACAATTTTTTGACACTATTAATTCTAGGAATTATTCTTATTTTAATCATATCACCTTCGGTATCAATCACCTGTGCAAGATCTCCTTTATATTTACCCTTTCTTATTCTACCAAACTCTACATTTCTATAATTGTTTTTGTACGTCAAAGCTGCAATCATCTCCTCTTGTGGAAAGATAGAGATTTTATTTTTATTAATCCCTCTAGTCTTACCAAAGGAATCTAGTACACTCTGTTTTTGAAAAGCTTGAATATAGATATATCCTTTTAAACCATCTGTACGATCCGAAAGGATCGTACGGTGATTAGCGGTATTCGAAACTCGCGCGCATCCGCTTCCATCGATTAGGATTCTAGATCGATACTTACTGTGAACATCGATCTACCACCAATAACTATCGAAGCGCTTCTCTCGCTACCCCCGCCTCTCGCATCCCCACTTCTCGAGCCCTAATACGTACGTCCTGCTGGGCCAGTACAAAGGGGCATTCTTTCTATTTTTCACCGGACGCCTACGACTACACATCTTGAGGGATTATAGAGGCTTTAAGAATTCACAAAGGACAACGAAGAGAATCTCCTAATCTTCAAAATTCGTGAAAGTGAGCCCATTCCACATCACAACCCTTAAGGTTGTGATCGCTATATTTGCGGATTGCGAGAGGTGAGATCTTTCCAATATATATATATTTCACATCGACGGTATTTTCCCTCGTGGTAACGCCACGTGGTACCTTCTTATTGTATAATCAAGTATTCATCCAGGGTTTTTATGCCGCAAGGCTTTTCCCTGACGAGCCAATAAAAAAGGCATTGTTTCTTTGGTTGGCTCAATCACGTGTTTTATTTTACACCTTAACCTAACCCTTTATTCTCCACTTCATAGTATAAACCAATTGCCAGAGGACTCTTAGTTGAGGAATTTCGGCCATAACACCATCTTTAGCTACGATACTGCATACATTAGGCTTATTATGGATAATTCTAAGTGCAATTTCTTTTTCTGCTCCTCTTTTGACACGTACAAGAAACAAACGTGGAGAATAATTTTTGGAATAAGTTGTGATTGCATAAGACTTTCTTCAACAGTCTCGTCCGTATCAAAATTGTCCTTCTCATTTAACTCTTTTTCTATAGTTGCATACTTTTCTTCTAGCTTTACCGCAATGTCAACAAAATTAGAAACAGGTATTCTGTCTACAACATTGTCTAAATCTTCTGATTCAATATCAGACTCATCTTCTGAAGCTTCAATACTAAGATATTTGCTAATTTTTTTAGCCATTGTAAGGGGCAAAAAAATAATTTAAACAAAAATCAAAATTATGTTTAAAGACGACTATATGTCAATGATTTGATAAAAAAGCAAATTAATAAAGGAATGAAATTTCTCTAAAATAAAAGATTTTGTAATAATTCTGAGAAGTATAAAACTTTAAGTAATTTACCTTTGTATTACATTGATTAGTAGTCTTTACAAAATACCTAAAAAAATTAGAACACGAGTACGATACATAATTCTTTAATTTTTTATCATTTCAATTGAACCATTCATTTTGTTTTTCCAAACTACAAACTTGTTTCGCATCTTTTCTAACTCCTCATTTGGCAAACATCTTGGTAAAATAGTGTTGAAATATAAAATGTTATTACATTCATCAATCCATCCTTTAAGGAGACCCAAACCGAAAGCCTTAAGAACAAATCCATGAATTTTATCTTCATCGATGAAGAGTTCTTCATTAATCTTTTCAAAGGTAACTTTTCTTTCTGTTTCTTTAAAACAAAGATTAATCAGTCCAATCAGATATGCTTTTTCTTTTACCACATCCTTCCTTTCACCGAACATTGTCTGAAAATGTTTTTCATTTTCTTTTATTAGTCTAATATTACCTTCCTGTACTGCAACGTAAATTGTTTTGAGAGTTTCATCAATTTTACTAAAAATATCTAAAGAAAAAACTTCAATAAAATTAAAAAAATTCTTGCTCATAAGAGAATAAGCAGCCAAATCCTTAATATATGTCTCATCGTTTGACATTTTAACATACTTAAGCAAGTAATCAACACAATACTCAATGTTTCCTATTCTTAAATAATATTTATATCCAAGAAAATTATAGAGACAGAAGACATTCTGAGGTAATTGCATATTCCTTACCTCATATAATTTTCTCTCAACATCATCTAAACTGTTTAAATCTACAAGATACACGCATTTTTGAAGCTCCAAGTTAACAACCTGTATTTCAAAAGGATCGGAATACATATTGCAGTCTTTTATAGATGCAATAGAGTTATCAATTAGCTCAATCCCCTTTCTAAAATCAAGAAATTTAAAGAGCTGTAAAGAAGTTCTAGTGACAGATGTTATATGGTATTGTGCTAAATTTTCTAGATATAAACTCAATAAAATGTTTATGTTTCCTTGTTTACTTGACTAGCAATTTCAACACACATCTGATCCCATTTTCTTTTGTCCTTCAATTCCTTTATTTTATCTAAAGACATTAAGGGTGGTAAAATATTTTAGTTATGACAAATAAAAATTTCTAAAATAGATTTAAGGATATTTCAAAGTTATAAACAAGACTCATTGGATTAACGCTTTTGTTTTTTTAAATAATATAACTCTTGTTTATTAGGTTTTCTAAGGGGATGAGAAATACCTTGAAAGCTTAATGCTTACTTGTTATTTAAGGATGTATAAATAAAAAAAGCTGAGAAAAAAAATTTTTTTATGATAGTGGCTTTAATCTATTTATTGTTGTTTATTAATCACTGTAACACGAGCTCATGTCCATATAAATGAGTAGCTTAATCCAATGATTAATAAATATGTTACGACCAAAGGACTCTTCAATGAAAATTCCTCTGATCATTGATTGTATGCTATGAAGTGAAGAATAAGGGATTAGGTTAAGGTGTAAAATAAAACACGTGATTGAGCCAAACAAAGAAACAATGCCTTTTTTTATTGGCTCGTCAGGGAAAAAGCCATGCGGCATAAAAACCCTGGATGTGGTTTAATTATAAAAATGAGAGTCCACCACGTGGTATTACCACGCGGGAAAATACCGTCAATATAAAATGTATATAATGGAAAGATCTCACCTTTAGCTCGCTTCGCTTACGTTCCTTAACTAATTTTACTTAACTCCTTTGATTTCGATGTATATTCACAGGCTTCCGATAATGGACTGAAAGAATGTCCCTTTGTACTGGCCCAGCAGGGCGTAGGCACTAGGGGATGGAGAAGTGGGGTGGCGAGAGGTGGGGGTAGCTAGAGGGGCGCTTCGGTAGTTACTGGTGGTTGATCGATGCTCACGATGAGTATCGATCTAGAATCTTGATGGAGGTGGACGCGCGCGAATTTTGAATACTGCTAATTACCGTATGATCCTTTCGGATCGTACAAAATAGTCACATAATCTATCTATCTCCCAATATTGTTATTATTGAGGCGGGATGGTCACATTGAAATAATCCACCAGGTAAGTATTTTCAACACTTTCCGGTCTAGGTGGTTTAAGATGATATTCAATCCTCTCCAAAAGTCTAATGATTAAGTGCTTATCAAAAAATTGTTGCTGTATTAACTTCTCTTTCTTGAAACCTCTTTTATACAGCTATGATTACTTCTTAACGACTTAGATGAGATCTATCTTTTACTTAGTTACAAGAAATATTTAACTTTCATAGAAATGACTGTCTTGTTTTATATTTAATTAAGAGGTAATTTTTTAAAAATTTGCTTCTAGCTTCATTGACAGCTTGTTTTGTGTGCTTTTACATACGCAGTCACCATTTTTAATTCATCATATATTTATGTTCCTACGCAGACGCCTGTTAATAGGCTATAGTTTTAACCTAAAAAATATTATCATAATGTTGAATGTGTGATCAAATACACCTACTAAAGACACAAACTCTCAAAAATGGTTTTGTAGCATATTTGAACAGGTTTTTTTTCAAAAATCTCCATCCCCGGTCCATAACTTAAAAACTCATGTATTTGTTTTTTTATTTTTCCTGATCTGTTAAATGAAGAAAAAAGAATCGATTTCTTGTGTTATACAACTATTTTTGTTTATATTTTAATTTTTCCTTTCAAGAAAAGGCTGTTTTAATTTAAACATAGAAGCCATCTTATATGTTTAAACCCCTATTTCCTTTTTATTTTGGAGGGCCTTTAAAAATTCTTAAATTTAGTCTAATTTCAGTACTCTGATAAATAATTTCGTTTAACTCAACGAAAACATTCCTTTAAAGCTCTAAAATCACGGAATCAATTGAAAAATTAGGATGTTAAAGCTTAGAACTCATAAGAAACATTTATGTCTTTTTTTTAAATTTTAAAAATAAGCACTTGATTTTACCTAACTATCTCCTTGAAATTAACAAATATAACCAATAATATAACTTAAATCTAATTTATAATGTCTATGTCATTTTCAAATAAAATTTAATCAATCATAATTTTTTTTATTTCTTTAAACTTAACTTTATTCATTTTAGGATTAATTAATCAAAGAAAATATAAGTATAACTTTTTAAAAAGACCCCATGAACTTTAATTTATTGATGGACATTCTGTTATTAGAGAAGCAAAGATCATTTCCTGATAACTATGATCCTATTTCTGAAATGAAAAGTTTCCTTGACTCGCCTTTACTTTGTAATCATATATTGGATACGCTTAAAGAAAGAATTCTTCCAACCATTGAAGAAATCCATAAAGATCACATGTTTATATTAAAGTAGAAGTTGATGATAGAAATATTGGTATCTACGTAAATAATACGCTAGTTTTGGACAATAACTCAATATTTTCATGTCCTGATGAATTTAGGTTTATTACTGAAAAAAATATAAAGAATGCGACTCTCAAATGCATAACAGAATATGCAGAAGATCGTAACGTAATTCTTAATTTTCACGCTCTTAAAACAAGTACTATTCTTACTAAAGATTGCTTAGATGGGATTTCTGTATTTATTACAGAACTAAGATCTAAAGAAGTTGCAGTTAAAGAGATTGAGGAAGAGGATATGTTTCGATTGAAAAGGAATAATAATTATTTACAAGTATTTCAATATTTCTACAAAAAGGATAATAAATGCTATTGTGCTTTTATAAAAAGCTATAACTATCGGATACTTAATTCTTTTTATGATTTACCATCTTTATACTACTTTGTAAAGAGTATTCCTCATGAAATAGAAAAAGGGCATATTGAAACACTTAAAAGTTTATCTAGCAGCACCAATATGTTTATTAAGGGGGAAGAATATATACTTTACGTGGTTAAAAAGGCAAATGATCTTTTAAACTTAGGGTCGTTTTTTGAAATTTTTTTACAAAGATAGGATACAATAATTTTTTTATGTGTTATGTTTTTTTGTATGAAAATTCGCCTGAATTTGTGCAATTTTGCAAAAGTTATTGTGAAAAATTCTATTCTAGTAAAAAACCATTTTTTTATAGAAAACTTACAGAAACAGCAGATGAGTCAAAATCCTTTTTATGCGAAAAAACTGGGAGAAGTTATTATATACTTCGATCTTTTTCAGTTGAACAAATTGGAAAATCCGAAATAAGCGTAGATAAATTTGAAAAAGAACTACAATTGTTTTTTAGCTATCTTCATGAAGAACACAACAAATATATCTTAAGCTTTGAAACAAAATTTCTTGAAATAATGGACTCAAAAATCTTAAAAGAAGTCAAATCATTGTTTATTAAGTTTAAAAGGAAAGCTAACTTTATTATTAATCTATTTAGTTTAGAAAAACAAGAAAGCTTAAATAATTTTTATCGATATGAGCTCAATAAGAAATTAAAAGAAATATTATCCGAAGAGGAGATTAATTTAATTTACTAATCATCAAGATCGTATTAAAGTTTTTGGTGGAAAATTTTTGTTTATTCTATATTTTTTTTTGTAGAAAAAGTATGACATACTAAGATGTCCATGTAAAATTAAAAGATAATAAAAAAAACTTTTATGCTTTGATTGATTTTTTAATAATGAATTACATCGAGATCAGTTAAATTTTTATTAAAGAAGTTTAGATTAAATTAAAACAAAGGAAAAAGAACTTTTGTAAGAAATATTTACTATAACCTCTCTAAAATCCTGATGAATAATTTACTGAATCATTTATTTGTTTTCTGTAATTTAGCAGTCGCAAATTTTTTCGAATTAAAAAAATATATATTTTTATTGCAGAATGAGAAGCTTTGATTGGTTTGGTCAATTATAGGTCGCGAGGGAAAATTACTGGTCGCGCGGGAAAATTCAATGATGTGTTATGACGTGTAAAAGAAAAAATTAAAAAAAGAACTTCTTTTAGAACATTTAAATAATTTATAAAAATACAGGTAAATTAATTAGTTTAAATCTTTTAGCAAGTGAAAAAATATAAACTGAAAAGCAATCTTTTGTTTTTACTCGGAATGTGAATTTTCCTAGATAGTGATTAAGATGCCTATAATCGCTTAATCCTTTATTTCTTAGAGTAAGCTTTAATCTAGACCAAAGGGATTCAATTGATTGGGTGTTAGCTCTTGTTGCTGGATCAACAAAATTCCGGCTGTGATTTACAGAATAGTGTTTATAATCAGTGCTGGATGCAAACAGAGGCATTTAAGAACTCCAACAGTCACTATGAACTATAGAATCTTTAATTATACAATCTCTAATCACGTCTTTTAGTACCGATTTGCTCCTGTTACTAATCAGCCTAAGACAAAAGTTGTCCATGGCTCGTTCTATGCACTCAAATAACCATTGTGAATTTACGATCTTGCTTCTATTGTACTTTCGTTTACTTATGACAGTTTTATCAATTTCAACTACTCCATTGGCACCAATTTTATCGAAACGCTTATTACAGTACCTTGTACAAGCTTTTCTCAACACCCCAAAAAAAGAAACAACCTTTGGTTTCGAATAAAACCCCGTACTTTAAACATCTTTAGCATGCTCGTCTTCAACAAATAAGACCACCAACTGCAAAAGCTCATACAATGAAAAGCGCATGTCAAAAAAATACGTTCCCCATCTTATTGATTTAGTGGAAGAACATTTTTTGAATTTAAAAACTTCCTTATCAAAATTTTTTTTGCTTTATTTACATTCATTCTTACTTTACATATTTCACAATCAAATGAATAATTTAAAACTCCTTCACTTCTCAACCAGTTATTCAGAACAGCCTGGTCTATAAAAGAATTGGATTTAAGCAAAATATAAATTTGTTCCAACTTGCTGCAATTCTTAGGTGAATTCATTAGTAAGGAAAAAACAGTAAATTTTTATAAATTATTTAAATGTTCTAAAAGAAGTTCTTTTTTTAATTTTTTCTTTAACACGTCATAACACATCATTGAATTTTCCCGCGCGACCAGTAATTTTCTCTCGCGACCTATAATTGACCACACCCGCTTTGATATTATTTTATTCTCATAGTTTGCAAGTTATAATTAAGCATGATACAATGAAAAATTGACAATAATTAAAGGATAATATAGCTGTTTTAAAAAATTTAGAAAAATGTATTCATAAAGTAAGTGAAGTTTTTAAGTGAAGATATGCTGGAGCTGTATGCTTAATTCTCTATGGTTATGATTTGGTTTCTGTTAGTCTTTCTGTGGAATTCTGCTTGTTGTATATTTGATTTTTCCACTGGGCTGTTTGTTGTTTTCTGTTAAGCCTTTCTTACAACATTTTTTATAGACTTATTAAAGTTAATTTACTTTATTATTTTATGCATTTATTATTTTTTGTTTTGCGAGTGACTGATTTAAAAATATTTTAAACCTTATTTTTCTACTTGTATCCGCTAATAGCAACTGTAAGCATTATCTTGTCTAAATACTAGAAACTAAATTTTAATTTTCTTTGATCTAATTTAATGTTTTCCACATGATTCATTTGCAATCAAAGTTTTTTAAATTTTGAAATTTTAATATGTATAAGACTATATCAATTAGCTTAAAGCTAGACAGCAGTTCTTTCGTAAACTAGAATAAATTGTTCAAAATAGTATAATTAGGACTAAATTACTTATCCAGTAGTATTTTCAGTAAAAATACAGCATATACTTTTGTAAGAATAGAAAATAGTTTTAAAAAAATATTAATTGATTTAAGAAAATAATTTTTAGTTTAAATTTTTTATTTCGATGGTTAAATAGAATATTAATGCTGATATACAAAAATAAGTTTATGATGAGGTTGGAAACATGTTAGTACAAGCAAAAAAAATAATAACAAATTTTCGTGATTATTGAGTTAAAGCTTGTGAAATTTAAACTTTTCCTTGAATTTTAAATAATTCTTTGATAAAAAGACTTCTCAAATTTTGTTTTGGTAAAAAAGAGCCGTGGATCTGAGAAAGAGCGTATCTCTACTTTAGGTTAAAAGAGATATCAAAATGGTAAAATATAAATATGATATTAAGTTGAAAAGGAGAAAGAAAAATTTATATAAGTTTTTTACCATTTTCTATGATGAAATTGATGATTTTTTTAACTTTAACTTAATTACAAAAAAAAATTTATTGATTTCAATAAAAATCAAAATCAAGAATTCCATTTCAAATTTTATAAAACGTTAAAATTTTTTATAATCCGCGCTTTTTAGGCATGCTGAATTTGTATCCTTATTTTTTAATTCTGTAATTTTTCCTTAAATTTTAATCTTTTTATTCAGTTTTCGTAAAAAAATTAAACTATTATAAATTTTTCTCCGTAAAAACTTTATTGTATTTCTAAAACAGTGATTACTTTATTAATTAAAATCACGGTATAATCCTTTTTAGAGCCGATAATCAAAACATCAAGATCTTAGAAATCTGTTTAGTTTTAACCTTTATTAATAATTTTTAGTCCTTCAAAGGATTTCTTAGAGTTACCAACTATATTATTTGTCTAACAAAGTTAAAATTTCAGTCTTTTACTAAACCAAAATTCTTATAGAGGTAAGTTTTTTATGGTAGAAAGATGATTATTTTACTTACTTTTTAGAAGTTAAGAACATCATTATGTTTATTTATATAATTTGTTTAGAATTACTTCTGTTTATTGCTTAAAAAAAGAAAAGAAAATTTAATAATATTTTAAAAAATAGTTAAAAGTAATCAATGAAATTTGATTTAATTAAATTTGATATGAATATGCTTTACAAATTTATTTGAAGTGAAGGATGCTTAAATAGAAATCTCTTAACCATTAATTAAACTTAATTTAGAAATATTACATTTATACCTTTCAGGATATATTATAAATTTGATAAAAACAACTTTTAAATTTTTATCCATGTATTTGAATATCTTATTTGAAATTTTATTACAACAAAAACAAAACTATTTCACAAGCGATTTTGATCCTATCTCTGAACTTCGAGATTTTGTTTCTTCCCCTATACTTTTTGATTGTGTAGAGAAAATGCTACATGATAATATTCTTACAGACATTGATAAAATTCACAAAGAACATGTGTATGTTAGAGTAGAAATTGCGGATGAAAGTATTAGCATTTATAAGGATGAAGAGGTAATCCTGGAAAATAGCTTAATATTTGTATACCCTGAGAGCCCTAAGTTTCTTCATGAAAAGACCATCCAAAGTTTAGTTGCTGAATACATTAGGGAATATATCACACGTCATAATGTTATTCTTAATTTTCAGACTGTTGAATCAGCTACAAGATTCACTAAAAGTTACCTAGATGAAGTAATTATATCCATAATAAATCTGTATGTGGTGAAATAACCATTGTAGTGGTTAACGAAGAGGACAAGTCCTGAGTGAGAGAAAAAGGTTATTTAGGACAGATGTTTCCATATTTTTACGAAAAAGATGATAAATATTATTGTGCTTATTTAAAAAGTTATCAACCATATGGTTTAACTACTCTTTCTGATATTCCGGCGCTAGAATACTTTGTTAAGCGTTTTTTCAATGAAATAAATGAGAACTGTTTCGAGCCACGTGAAAAATTGAAAGATAAAGACGGTAAAGTTGTTACTGACGATAGATATTTACAGTATATAGTAAGTAAGTTTATTGAGAGTTATGGTTCCGAGTTATTTTTTGAAAAATTCTTTACAAGGATAGGGTACAACAATTTTTTTAGGTCTTATATATTTTTGTTTAATATTTCAGATGAGTTTTTTAATCTTTGCAAGAAGTATTGTGCAGGATTTAGTGCTCATAAAAAGCCTATTTTTTACAAATTTGATCTAAGAAAAAACTATAGTTCGTTTACAATGGAAACTCCAGATGGTGAAGAGGAGATTGCCGATCTATTTGATATACCTCAAGTTTACAAAACTACACAAGAAATTAATCCATACGTTAAAGAGTTACATATATTCTTTTGTTATTTATTTGAAAATCATAAAGATCTTTTTATTCAACATAAGACAAAGCTCTTGGAAATAATGGAAGAAAAGATTGCATATAAACTGAAATCTCTTTCAGGTACTTTTACGAGAATAATTAAGCGTATTCTTCATCCTTTGGACTGTTAAAGAAATATTTGAACGGAATTCTTGTTATTAAGAAATAAATAACTTGACAATTTAAACAGTTCATAAATACTTTTTATAAATCTACAAAATTTTGTTTGATTACCAGCAGGACATTAAAGCCAGGTAACATACTGTGGTATAACTATTCCACATTATGATAAAATTTTTACTAAAAAATTTTATATAAATAAATTTTAATCTTTGGACCCAAGACCAAAGAATGGCAAATAAATGTTTTAAAAAAAAGGTAGTTTTTGGGCATACATGGACGAGCATCATAGAAGCATTTCTATGTTCTGGCCGACTTCCTGCAAGAAATTCCACACATACGTTGCTTAAAGTAAAACATATACATATTTTAAATTTCTAACAATATTACAGCGAAATAATCTGATATAAAATTTTTTAGTTTAGATAATGACATACACTATAATTGTCAGACAGTTTTCTTTAAGAAATACATTCTTACTTCAATTTTAGTTTAGAATAAACATTATGCATTAAAAGTTGTCATTAAAGTTATCATTTCTAACGATGTCCGATTTACAATTAAATTCTAAATTATCAAAATGATTTTGTTCTAGCATTAAAAGAAATGTAAATTTCACAAAAAAGGTGTTATGAAGTAAAAATCTTCCTTGTGTTATATAATTCATAAATTATTTTATAAAAATATCTAAAAATTTATTTAAAAATAAAAGATTTAAAAAATTTGAAAATTATTAAAAAAAACTTCATCCAAATCTAGGTCTTTTAGCTTTTTATGATATTCTTCAATATCATAACTTTATACTGTTTTCCCTCCTATTGGGCAGGAAATATAAATCGCTGAATTCTTATTGGCATATTTTCCCGCCAAAACTATATAAGGATTTTACCCCAAGGGGTATGATGCAATCAGCAAAAGGTCCAATTACGAATAAAAACTTTTTGGACTTGTTTTTGAGTGGTGGATACCACACTTTTTGAAAGCAGATTCAAATTTAAATCTTATTCTTGAAATATTTTTTGGTAATTTTTATTTTTACAGTTGATCGTAAAAATTGTCTTACTAAGCTCTTAAGAATTTATTTAAAGATTCTTTAAACGGATTTTAACATAACTTAATGATGTCATTCTTTTGTTATTGGTATAATTTAATTAAATTTCATGTGATTTATAAGAAATAATCTTATAATATATGATGTCTCAAGAACATTCTTATAGTTAAAAAGTATTCTTATATGTGTTACTAGTGGACTTATGAACGAAGATGTCTCTAAGAAATAATCTTTTAATATTTAATTAACATTTATTAATATTTCCTAAATATGTTTGTAAATAGTTTTTTACATCGGGTTTAAGATTGCAGATAAGATCAATTATGAAATATTTGGGTGTTACATTTCAGATGTAGACAAAGATCTGAGAGATTTAAATTTATAAATAATTTTTTTGTATGTTCGAACAATAACATTTATTTTTTATTTAATAAAGTAGTGTGTGGTAATAATTACCACATTTGAAAATAGTCCATTTTTATCATTTCTTCCTCTAGAATGTCCTAGAACAAATTTTATTATAAGAAATTCTACCCTGAGTTCTCAATTATAAAAACGAGAAATCTTCAGAGAACTCACATGGGAAAAGTCAATCTTTTAACGATAACCCCTGTTTCTTTTCCGGTATATCCATTGTGGAGAGCTTTTTTAGCTCTCGATGTTTACTCGGTTATAACGCCACATATTTTTTAGAGCTTTCAAAGTGATGAGATGTTAAAGTCTATTTAAAGGTTTATTTAACAAAATATCTCATTCTAAGATTAACGCTCATAATATTTTTGTTCCTTTTATTTTGTAGAAATTCACAAGGTTAATTACATCTTTATCCTCGATAGCTTAGGGTCTGAAAAAATTCAATTTGTGAGAAATAATTTAAAAAATGTTTTTTAGAAATTTCTTTGTCTTTTTGTCACATTCTTGGGTTAAAACCATTAGGAAGACTTTTTTACTGTCACAATTATTTTTAAGCAAAAAAATGTCAAGAATTTTGTTGTTGTATCGTCTTGTTTGAATAAATAAAAAAAATGGCAATTTTTTTGCAAATATTTTCTTGATTTAAGGAGAACATCTGACAAGATAACTTGTGAAATTTATATGTTTTCCTGAACTAGGAGTAAAGAGATTTTTAGTACACTACTAAAATTTATCCTTTAGTTTACAAAAATGTACGCTATTACTTAATTTGTTTTTATGACTAACTTAATTTTTATTAATAAATAAATTTATTTATATTTAAATTCGAAATAAATTTACATAGTAGAAGAGATTTTTAAAAATATCTTAATCTTTAGACAATTAAAAATAAGGACTGATGCATTTTATGCGAAATCAATTAATTTTTAAAGCTAAATCGTTTTATACATAAGTGACAACCCAAGGTAGAGTACGTCTTGAAAATGTTTTTTAAATCTGTTTTGGAGGACCTGCTGCTTTGGTAAATCAAGAATTTTGTGGATCTGGTAATTTTCAATGTGATCATCTCTTTTTATATGTCTGATCAATATTCTCTAGGTATTTATAGTTTATTCTAGAACAATCAGAATACATCAGAACATAGTGTTTAAAAAACTTAAACATTCTATAGGGAAACTTAATGAGCTTCTGCAAAACCAGTTACATTAGACTTAGTCTTGAACTTCTTATCTATATCATCAAATCTACATATTACTTTTACTAGAGCCGCAAAAGTTTTTTAATAAAAGACAGTTAGCACAAAGAATTAAGCAACAATGTTTTATATAAATTCTAAATATGCAAAAATAACATCCATAACGTCTAAACCAATACTTAGAGGAAAGTATAAATCTTTTTGTTTGACCTTAAACATATTTATGTTCTAAATCAAATTTGATCTTAACTTTTTTTCCATGCAATGTAGTCACTTTTTAATTAAAAATACGTCTCAAAAAATCTGAGGTTGATAACAAAATAAGTTCATCAAAACTTTTAAATCATAAAAATAATGATTTTAAAGAAAAATTTCGACGAGATAAACAAATTTTGATCTTCTTTTTGATTTTTTAATTCTTTGTTAATATTTATTTCACCAAAATAATATCCCAAATCCTATGAATCAAAAAGAAGACATTTTGAACAATGGGGGATTAGAAAATCTCACTAACTATACTATATTTAAAAGAAAAACACCAGGAAATAAAAAGTATAATCTTATAAACAAGAAATGTTTGGATATGTGGCATATGAAAATTGTCAAGAACAACAATCCCAAAATTAACTACAAGTATTGGGTATGTGTAGCAGGATACTTAAAGGATGGTACGTATATAGAATCTTCTCCTATTTTAGATGCTGAATCTCCTAGGGTAGTTGTTTCTGAAAATAGTCGGTATTACTTAAAGTATAATACAACTATACAGAAAAAATTACCTCCTCCATCTTTTAACGTCGATGAGCTTAATAAATTTTTAAATGGGTTTCCTAAAGACTGGAAGAGCATAATTAAGGAACAGATATCAAGAATTTATGGTAAAGATTGTGTGATTTCTCTGTCGACGGAGAAAAAAATATATGCGAATATCCAAAAAACGGACGAACTGTTTGATGTTTTACATAAGAATATTTTTGAAAATGGTAGTGATTCGAATCGAACAGTAAAGGCTCAGCATGTTGATTCTAATCATCACTTAGTGAAAGATCATTTAAAGAAACATAAAAAACTTCGGAATTTTTATCTTGATGATACCAACATTGAAATTAGTTCTTATAAAGGAATTTTTAAGAAAAGCTTTAATCAAAATCGCGTGGAAGAATTTAATAATGGCAGATATAACAGATCTGATACAGCAATAATGTTTTATAACCAGGAGGACATGTTTGCTAATAAGGACATTAAAGAAAATCGAAATAATAAAACCTCATTTTATCATGATGCAAATTATCAATGTGGAAGTAATAACCAATCGTACTATTCACCATACAAGAATTCTTATTTGCATGAAAAAAGTACTACTGAAAATCAGATCAATAATATGTGCAGATATCCAGAATCAAAAGATATTTCTATCAAAAATTCTAATACTTCCCATCCTTATGACGTTGGTCACCAGAAAACAATTCCTGGTGCGAAAAATTACTCTGAAAAAAATGAAAATGATCGTTCTGAAAGACATGATTTTGGTCAAAAGTTATTTACGGATAGAAAAAGGACTAATAGAAATGATTCAAAGAGTAAAAATTCGGTAAAACAATCAAATAAGAAAAAAGAAATCTTTAGAATTGAAAGACCTAATGATTCGGCGGTTGGAAAAGAAGTTAAAAGGCAAGACACAATCAATTCAAAGTATCCTATTATTAAAATTAAAGGGGCTGACATTGCAGTTGCAGACTTTTCAAAAAAGACTAAAGATTCTGACTATACATCTGCATCGTTTAAAAATACAGAGAAGAGAAAGTTTGTACTCGATGAGTTGGATGAAGATTCTGAAAAAGTGGAAAATTCCTCTGAGGATTCTAATAACTCTTCATATAAAAAAGAAGAAGCAATGAAACTAGGAGACAAAAAGATACTTTATGATGATATTATTCTCAATAAAAAAACGGTAGAGTTTAAGAATTCTGGGACAGAGAAAAATATTAAGTTAATAATAAATGAAAAAGATAACGATTTACCCATGTTGAACAGTTAAAACTTTAAAATTATGGAAGAAATAGGTGAGAACAAGAATGGTGGCAAGATTAATCTTGGTGTAGATTCAATTTATTACGGTAAGGAGGATCTTGAAAAAGAAGATTTTAAAAAAGAAGATACCTACCTAGTTGAAGATATGGTGTCTGAGCACGTTGAAAGCCATACTTTGAAGGAAAAGCAAAGAAAAGATGACCATATGGAATATGTTATCGGAAATGGAAACGAAAAAGTTATGCGGAGAAAGTTTAGGACTAAAAATCGTAAATCCATAGATATTTCAACAATTATAAATAGTTTGACTGAAGATGATATTAAAAATACATCACGCATCATAAATCCTGTTAAAAACAAAGATGAAGTGCAAGATCAAATGAGGAAAAATTTAACTGAGAAAAGTGTGTTCTTAAAGTATGAAAGTGAGGGCAATTCTTTGTTAGATAGTGAAAAAGCAAAAGTAGCTGATTTTGATGAGACAAAGCATGACGATGATAATGCTTTGGTGCTCGAAGAACCAGTTGATAAATTAAAATATGATTTAACATCTAACTTCTCTGAAAAAGAAGAGATAACCAGTAGTAAAGACAAAAACTTGGCAGATGATCCTAAGTCCGGCGATAATTATTTCGTTCTTGATGAGATTTTATCTGTAAATTTAGATTCTATTGAAGACTCATGTGAAACTTCTGTTTCTTGATTTTCAGATTGTTCCTTCAAAAGAAAAATTTGTAACCCTAGAAAGAAAAAAACTAAAAAATGTATGCCTAAAGATTTTAAGTTTATCGAAAAAAAATTAATGAGGGAAGAAAGAAGAACTTCTATGTCAGGAAGGACTGTTTTCTACAAAAGAGAGGAATAAGTAGTTTATCTATTTTAAACACTGCAGCACATTTGAATCCAAAATTTCCTGCTGTATTGTCTTTTTATGGTCTTGATTTCTGAGATAAGATTAAATTTTATAATGTTTTTTTTATACCCTTGTTATGTTTTTTGTTAAGGACTTTGTTCATAAAATACACTTAAGTCCTAGTTATCTCGGTCCTCAAATACAGTCATTAATCAAGGATTATCTTTATAAGACAATTGAAGGATCTTGTACCGATAGTGGTTACGTAATTTCGGTTTTGGATATTAATAATGTAAGTGAGGGTATTATTAGTTTTAATGGGTTAACAACATTTACCATTAAGTACAAAGCTCTTGTATTAAAGCCCTACAAAGGTGAGGTAGTAGAGGCTTCCGTTGTCGAAATGAATAAAATGGGAATTTTAGCCTCTGTTGGACCCTTAACCATTTTTGTTTCGAACCATCAAATTCCTCCAGATATACAAGACAGTGGTCTGGTTAAAGAGGCAGTCGTCAGGCTAAAAATCATTGGAACAAAAATTGATTCTTCCAAAATATATGCCGTTGGAACACTTAACGATGAATATCTGGGAATCATATCATAGAATGTTTATTTACAAAATACTAAATTATTAAATTTTTACATATAAAATTAACCCTTGGGTTAGAGTATTTGCTGTTTTACATTTTCCTGTTTATCCCAAATATTTTTTTGTTTTACCCCAACATGGATGATAAGCCTCTTGAGCCTCAAAAGAGAGAATTCCAATCGCCTGCTGCTTCATCAACAAAATATTCTTCAGACTCTCTGGAGTCATTATATTTGAAGCTAAAGAATTGGATTGAAGATTCATTGGACCTTTTTAAAAATGATTTGCTTCCACTTTTCTATCCTCTATTTGTTCATATTTATTTCGATTTGATTCAGCAAAACAAAACAGAGGAGGCAAAGGCTTTTTTTACAAAATATTCGGCAGACCATGAGAATAAAAAAAGAAGAACTCAAATATTTTAAAAGCATATACACACCTCAACACATTCATGAAAATAATTTAGCTTACACTTTTCGAACATCTAAATATTATCTTCCTATTGGAAGATACGCTTTTGATCTTCTTATTAATTTTTTGGAAGAAAATAATTTTACATATATCTTAAAAGTTTTGAACCAGTATTTAAATATTAATATTTACACAGGAACAAAAAATGAGGATAAACCGCAGGGGATTGATGATTGTGAGGTTGACTTAACTACATTTTTGGCGTCAAAAGAGTGTGAGGAAGCGATTTTAGCAGATGAACAGTATAAGTACGATCATTTAGAGGCATATGCCATTCAACTAAAAAAACAAAGAGAAGCAAAGGACAGAGACTCTACGATTAAACCAAATGCTTCGCAAATAATATCAGAAATTAAAAAATTGAAAGATCTTTGCAAAAGAGTTTCTGTTAATAAAAATAATCTTCCTAGTATTTGTTGCTATACAATTCATAATACTTATGAAGGGCTTACTGCTGCGGAGATAAGCACTGATTCTAAACTTCTTGCATGTGGATTTAAAGACAGTTTTAGAGATATTTTTTCTTTAACAAAAGAACCTCTTAGAAGACTTAAGAAAAGTTCTGATCTAGCAAAGACTGACATCAAAAATTTAGACAAGGAAAAGTTTGAAGAGGTTGGAAGCACGTATCGACTTATAGGCCATTCAGGTCCTGTTTATTGTGTTAAGTTTTTTTCTTCAAATAAATTTCTGCTTTCATGTTCTCAGGATTGTACGGTAAGATTGTGGAGCTTGGATTTGTTGACTCAAATTGGTGTTTATAAATCACATGTTTTCCCTATTTGGTGTGTGGATGTTGCTCCTAATGATTTCTACTTTGCAAGCGGACCTGCGAATAGACAAACGGTAGTATGGTCTGTTACAGGACAAAAGCCAGAAAGATTGTTTGTTACATCTCTGAGTGATGTTACTTCTATAAAGTTTCATCCTAATTCAAAATATCTATTTACAGGCTCTTCTGATCACAAAATTAGTATGCATGATATATCAAATGCACAATTGGTTAGGACTTTTCATGGGCATACGGATGCGGTCACATGCTTAGATATCTCTCACTGTAGAAAACTGCTTGTTTCAGGAAGTAAAGATAAGACCTTGATATTATGGGATATACAAAATGGAAAAAGCCTCATTAAATATATAGGACATGATAATGTTATTTTTTCAGTGTCATTTAGTTGGTATGGAACTATAATAGCATCATGTGATGCAGACAATTGTGTAAGGTTATGGGATAAGACGGATGCAAAAGGGTTTTTGTCTTGGAATTTTCTATACAAAGAATACACCACTGTATTGCATTAAATTTGGATATAGAAACATAATATCTACCACAGGACCTTTTATGGGTGCGTAAATTAAATAAAAGTTTTTAATAACAAAGTAACGTTAATTACATAACTTTAAATAAATTTTTATGTGAATAAGAACCTTATCATGATTTTATACCTGTGAGTTTGACAATGAAACATAGGGTTAGAAGTCTGATGTTTAAAATTAAATTTAAGCTTTTTCCTCAGGTTGTTAGAAAAAATTATTAAAAAATATATTTCTAACCTCCTTTACCAATTCTCACTACAATATTTTGTTTGGAGGTATCATATTCTAGATGAAAGCTTTGCTTTGACCGACAGTATAATTTTTATCAATACCTTTGTACAATGATATCTGTAAAATTTTTACTGAATTAAAATCTATTGTAAACAAAGTAAAAAAATCGACTAATCAGGGTAAACAACACATCAAAAAAAAATAAATAAGATTAATATGATGAGCTTTGTGTGGTTTTTTATGACAGGTGTATATTTAATTTTACAAAAATCATAAATGAAATATAGATGTTTTGCTTATTTAAAATTTATTTATTTCATAAACTTTTAACTAATTTAATTCTATTAAATTTTTGTACTAGGCAAAATTTATTTCATTGATATTACTTGGTAGAGATAATTCAACTGATCTACTTTACCATAGAATTTTTTTGATGTATACTTGTGCAATATCTCCTGAAATTAGGTTCTATAAAATTCAAAAAAATTTTACCTTTTATAAAAATCATATTTTATTATTATTATATTATTTTTTTATTATTTATTAATTATTTATTAATTATATTTTATTATTTTATAATTTATTATTATTATATTATTTTATTATTATTATATTTTATTTATTATAAAATTTAAGTCTTTTAATTCAGTAAAAATATAAGCATCTTTTATATTAGAAATCTTTTTAACACATTTTCTCAGTCTTACAAATAATTTATATTTTTTTTATTACATCAAATTTTTTGCAATAATTTAAAAATATTTGATGTTTATGACATAGAAATTAAAAAAAAAAATATATATATATATATATAAGCTATGTTTACTTAAACACACTAAGATGTAATCTTCCTTTTTATTGCAGTGTTTTCTTGATCCTAATCTTGTTTTGTCAGCAATTAAAGTTCAATTATTTTATTTTTATTAAAAAAATATATATTAAAATGTCTCAGATTATTAATTTCTATAAATCTTATTTTAATAGATGCTGTTGTAAAATTTACCTTTTTGTTTATAATCGTTAAAAAGTTATTCATTTTGTTTTTAATGTTTCCATCTTTAACACATTCTGATAACAAAGTATTTTTAAACAATGACATAAAATAATTATCTTTGACTTCATTTGAATTATGTTGACAATACTTTAATGTATATAAAAAAGTAATTAATGTCTTTCTAAATAATTGATTAAACTATAAAAAATAGCACCCCTATGGGAGAAGTTAAAAAAAATCATTATCCACTATTGCTGCAATCTCATTGCTTGTTACGACCATGATGGGGACTGGAATTACATTCATGCCATTTGCATTCAATTGTCTTGGATATATTGGTAGTTGGATACATCTTTTATTGATTGCAGTAGGTACATTTTTTTCTTTGTTGGCATTAGCTCATGTTGTAAAAAACAGTTTAAGGAAAGAAGTTAGCTATGCTATTCTTGCACTAGACGTCTCGAAATTTGAGTATTATACGGTAAATTTGGCTATATTTTTTAATAGTTTCTTCTCGAACGTAGGATTCTATAGGTTTTTATCAAATATTCTGGTTGATGGAGTTCCTTTTTTTAAAAAATTAAACTCTGACGAAGAGGTCTGCAGAAAATTTGTAGTTGTTCTTCTGATACCTATTCTTCTATATCTTTGTTTCAAGAAAAATCTTGCTGATCTAAAAATCATTGGACATATTGGATGTTTTTCTGTACTATTTATGATGTTCCTTATCGTTTTGTATTCATTTATCGTTGGAAGAGGGGTGTACAATTCGGAAATGAAAGCTTTCAATACTAATTTTAAATATGGGGTACCATTTTTTATATCATGTATGATATGTCAATCAAATATGATTGGGGTGACGGAGAGTATTTCAGACAAATCATGGAAAAACATCATAATTATATCCTTCTTTACCTCTTTAGTAGGAATGTTAGCTTACGGACTTGTTGGTCAGTGTGGGTATATAATTTTTGGAAGCCCCTTTAATGAATCGGTAACTGATACTTTTTGGGGGGCCCTATTTTTCTCAAAAAAAAAAAAAAAACTAAGTATTGAATGATAAACATGTCATGAACTTTGTAGAAACGTTGACTTATCCCATATTTTTATTAAAAACATATCTGTTTGCAGCTTTTACGATGGAAGAAAAATCATTGGTGTTGACACACGTACTTTTAAAATCCTTCCATAGTCTTTCTATCGTCTGAGTATGGATTGAAGGATTATCAGGATCGACAAAGTGTAATTTATGATTAATAGTATTATGAACATAACCATTATTACACAATTGTGCATATCCTCTCCAGCAATCTGTCACAACATGAGTGCCTGGACGTACAAAATCTCGAATAAAAGAAATACAATCGCTACTACGCCTTCTTTGCGTGACTTTTAATGCGATTCTTTTTTTACGTCTGCAGATAGCACCTATAATCCATACTTTTCCCCGCTCAAATTTCGTCCTCTCCCGTCTCTTCTTGTGCATATATGGGTCTCATCGACTTCAAAAATGGTTTCATCAGGACCTAATTTGTTAAATGTATCATTGTAATATCCACTGTCAACTTTTTTTAAAAGATGATCTATTACACCGTATACAGCATGCCTACTTACGTCCATTTCTTCAACAATGAAACTCGTGCGTACTCCCATACAATACATGTAAATATTTCTTAATGTAGTTGATATGGAAACATGAGAGTTATTAAACATCGTATTTTCAAAGAAAGATTTGTTTTTTCGGCAGTCCTTAACATAACATCTCCAACGGCCATCGATTCCATGTCTTATCTTACCCTTTTCAATATGCATCAACTTACCACACTCACACAATTTTGGGCTCATGTTGATAAGATTTAGAGACACAGAGAGATTAAAGGCATCTTGCTCGGTTTCAGTCTGTCTGAAAAGTTCAGCTAATTTCATTTTAGGGGTTAAATTTTTTCAAAAAATAGGGCCCCCAAAAGCTACCATCAACCAAAGTTAACATGTTGTTTTAGTTTTGAGCAGATTTAAAATCAGATAATTATTTTAATATGTATTTATCAACAATACTATTGTCTTGCTTGTGGTAAAATATTTTAGAAAATACATATACCGACAACTATATTTAAATTGAGGAAACACTGTAGATCTTTCTGAATTAGAAGAAAGAACAAAACATAAAAAATTTTAACTGAAAGTTATAGAATCTGTACAAACACTAAAATTAATCTATTATAAAAGAATACAGAAGCTAGTATTCAATCATATAATTTAACACTAAATTAGTTAATAAAATTAGACTATATGTTTGCTTGTAAAAAAGCATAACCTTAATTTTTATATGAATCTTCAAAAAAATACTTTTTTATACATTAAAGGATAAAGTAGTATCTTTCAATATAAGAAACACATAAAATTTAATATATTCTAGTTACACTAAGCTATATTTAAAAAGGATTCAAGTTGATTTTAATTGAAGTAGTTGTAAAATATTTTATTTTTAAGATCTATGATATTCTAGAGCTGATTCTAATTCTTTATGATTTTTAAGTTTTTCTGTTGATCTTGCAATCTCATTTTTTATTGAAGTTATTTAAGATAAAAATTATAAATCAAATTGAAGGATGTCATGACTTCGAATGACGTCATTGATTATTTAATTAATTGTAAACTAAATTAGAGAAATCTATAATTTAATCTAATTAAAAATTAAATGTGGGTGTGAGTAATTTATTTAAAACTATTTAAGTAGCTGACGTATCCTAAGGTAAAATAGGTCTCAATAAGATTAAAAGAAAGGGTTTTATTTAATTTTTTGGGTGAGGGATTTTCACCTCGTGCAGTCTGGTGTCTGGTGTCTGTAGTTTTTAGTCTGGAGTCTGGCTGTTTTTTCATCATCTTCAATTTCTTAATTTATTTATATTTAATTCTGAAACTATGTTTCAGAATTTTATGAAACAATTAAAGAAAACTAAAACATCGTATGACAGAAGATTATCTATCTTGTGGGGATACCACAGTATCAATGACCCTAAGGGAGAGATCTTATGAATAATACATATTTCAATAAATTTCTTTCTCAAAACATGACGTAGAAATAATTTATAATTCTTGAGTCTAGTATGTTTTTAGAGATCGTAATTATTTTAAGTTAAACTTATACTATTTCTTTTATTTTATTGATTTAAGGTTATTTTAATTAAATATAAAAAGAATAATTTTTTACCTGTCATGGATAAAAAATTATATCTGATTTGTTTTAACCTGAGTTTCTTTTTTAGAGATAAATTTTACTCTTCTTTAGATTTAAAACAAGAATTTCTTCTAGATGATCATACTCCAAGAAGAGTTTCTGTATCATTTTATCAGTATAATGTAGAAGGTATTAAGAGACTACTTCTTTTTGAGATTACAACTGACATTGTTTTAGAAAAGAAAGTAACTCGAGATCTGATACATGGAGTAATACCTTATACTACTCTCAATAAAGAAATATATCTTTCAGAAGATAATTTAAGTGAATTATTAGATAAAATTTTCTATCTTAAATTTAACTTTAGTAATTACCTTATTACGTATTCAGAATTGTTTTATTGTACGAAACAAGAAAGTCCAATCGAAAGAGATGTATTTCCTTTATCTGATACAGAAAAAATGAAGATTATGAAAATTTAATTAAATATTTTTTATTTTTTAAATTAAAAGTAAACCGTAAGAAAATATATTTTATATTCTAAAAAAATCAAAGCACCCTTCCCATTAATTTAAACCATTATATTTAAGAATATTGAAGTTTTACAACCAGTTTAAATTTTAATTATTGTCTAAGAATTAATTTGTAGATTCTAATTGTTTATTTTATAAAGTAAAAAATCCTGTTAATGATCAAAAATTATCTTTTGATATCAATTACTCTTACAAATTGCAATAAACTGTTACCTTAAGGATTCTATAAATATTCAATAAATCCCTTGTGCTTGTTTATTCTCTCAACATGTTACAAAATACTTATGTCGTATCCAATGGTTTTATAAGATCAGGTATCTTATACATCTAAAACACAAGAAAATCATATGATTTAGGTAAAACTATGAATATAAGATTATTCGCATGACGGATGCAAAAGCCTGAAGATTCTAATTCAATAAAGCAAGTTTCATTACAACCTAACAACGTATAAATATTTTTTCTATCAAAGTTGTCGCAAACATGTTTTTTTAACCTAAATGAAGTCCTAGAATCTATGGACATTAACTAAGCTGAAATTGATACCTGCTTTTATACAATTTAAGATTAAAATCCTTTGTAAACAAGATCTTATTATAACTGAGTAATACTCAACTAAAGTTATTTCTGCGCATATATATAACATTTAAAATATTATTTTAAAAAAATAGTTATATTTACTTTTCTCATGCTTGTCCTAACAACCAAGTATTTATATTTAATTCTGAAACATAAGTTTTATTTCAGATACACCATATATATTTATTGGTGTATCCGTTGATATCAATATTTTACATTGAGTTCAACAGATACATTTTAATTAACATTCTAATACTCTTTCTTAAACCTTTATTTTATTTAATTGTAATTGATAACGTGTACATAGCAAACAAAACTTTTGATAATGAATATCACAATTACTTTTTTACTTCGATGAAATATACACTATATAAATTTTTAGCAATGGAATCCTTAACATTAATTTTAAAATGTATTTTTATTTTTTACAGAAATTAAGAAGTATTTACAGGATGCTAAAAAAACGCATATTCAAAAAACACAATATAATATTAATCATTAAAGAATTATGAAAGATTATTTATGTGCCATACTTAAAAAAAATTATTATAATGTTTAGTTTAACTCTATTAGCATTCTCTATCTGGAAAAAATTATAAATTTATTGAAAAAGGTGCTCAAAAAAAGCATATTTTTTATTAATATAAAATATGACCTCCTTTAGAGTTCAAACCTTCTCTAAACCTATTCTTTATACTTTATACTACCTTTTTTACAAATTAATTGCCCAATTTTTCCCATTCCTCTTTACATATTTCTTCAAGATTTTTTAAATTTTTGGGAGATCTTTTTTCACCATTTCTTTTAATTACGTGTCGAAGATTTTCTATTGAATTTAAATCAGTTATTTGTATAGGCCAATACATCACATCTATGTTATTATTTTGAAAGAATTGTTCAACAAGTGCACTAGTATGCTGAAAAGTATATTCATCTAATCAAATTTTTGATATTTCTTTCAAAATGTGGTAAAATGTTACCACAGGAAACTTTTTATTTGTTTTTATTTGTTTTATAATTGATTCTTCATTTTTAGTAAAAGATTAAGTGATCTTTTTATAGGATTAGTTATTGTATTTTGCTTAAACTATATAAGCAAAATAAAATATAAATATATAGATGAAAACCAAAAAGCTCGAATAGTACTAATAAAAGTATTAATATAAAAATGTATCTTTAGGGAACATTAAAGAGCCGTGTATAATAGAGTTTTTCTTAAGCACAGGCCGAGTCCCACCTTTTTTCCTCCACAAAAACGTACTAAAAATCTTGATAAACATAATTCTATTTATTATGCCTTAAATTAAGTAAATTTTATGGTCTCCTTTATAGTTAAAACATCTTCAAAACATAAGGCTATCTTCGCCCTGTTTGATAGTGGGGTTAAATTTTTACTAAAGAATCGAGTATCATTTCTACGTCTTACATATCTTCTTCCATCGGATTCAAAAAGGTTAATTTTCGTCTCATCACTCCAAATAACTTTCTTCCAGTCTTCTTCTGTCCAATGATACCTCCTTTCAACTGATTCGAATCTTTCCTTAATATGCTTATTAGATAAAAGTGGCTTGAGGCATGATATTCTACTTCTAAGTCTTATGCCGACCAGATATTTCTCGATTGCACTTGAACATAGAATATTTTTTCTTTTTTAAAAGGTTTTCTTTAATCTCCTTTGACTCAAGCCGAGGATTTATTTTAATTAATGATTCTAAATGGCCTAAATTATGACTATTTAGACTTCTCTACCGCCCTAAACCTACCTTTATGTTTATGTATCTAGTTTCTCATATCTTTTTGCAATCCTTGCGACTGCTAACTGGGTCAGTTGCAATTTTTCGCCAATATCAACTTGTTCATGTCCAGTTTCTAAAAATGCCTTAATTTAAGATTTCTCTTATATTGATAAATTCCTGCTCATAAAGGATTATATTTTTTGAAAAAATTATTTGTTCTTAAATAAAAGGTTAAAAAGATGTTTTTTACAAAAATATGCGTTTGTTTAGAGCAACTTTTTTAGTAAATTTATAATTTCACCAGAAAGAGAATGCTAATAGAGTTAAACTAAACATTATAATAATTGTTTTAAAGTATAGTACATAAATAACCTTTTAGTTCTTTACTGATTAACATTAAATTGATTTTATGAATGTGCGTTTTTTTTGAGCACCACTGTATATGATATACCCTAAGGTGTACTTTAAACAAATGATTAGCTGGTACAACATTCAAATTTGTATCTGGAACCTTATTTTGAGTTTTTTTAGAATAGAGAAAGTTTAAATAATTTTATTTGTTGTGTATGTATTTTAAAATTGATTAACTAAAATTTCTTCATGTAGTCAAATTTTTTGATTATTTAAAAATTATGAGAATATGCTTATTAAAACTTAATTAAGGAATTCAAATACATTAAATTTCTTGAATAAAATATTTTTAGGTATTCCTTATGACCACATATAGTTTCTTCTTATTTATGTAATTTCGAGAAAAATGTCCAGATACAATTTTTTTGTTATTTTTACAGTAATAATTTTTTTCAAATTACCAAAAAAATTTAAATTGGTTACTAATTTTGTAAAAAATTTACTTATATCATATTATACTTAATATTTTTCATTTGGTTGGATGAGATTTTTACTTCAAATGCTTATGATAGGGTTAAGAACATCCTTAAATTTAAAAAAGGTAAGAAAACAGAAGAACATGAACTTCAAGATTTTTCTAAGTCCGATAAGTACGTTGACAATACCGTAAGAAAAGAATCTCATGGTAAGGAACACAATTTTTTGACCTACGTAGACATACATCAAGATCCAACAGCTTCATCAAGCAATTAAGGGATTGGGGTTGAAAATTTGAGTGTGGATAAGAAACAGCAAAGAAATTCATATTTTGATCATGAAACTTACGATTCTGATAAGTTTAACGAACCAAGCACATCAAAAACTCCGATAAAAAACATGTCAGAGGATACAACTGAACAAAGTAATTTTTTTTGGGATAGTAATTTCTCTGAGTTTAATGGAATTCAACAATGCGATGAACCTGAATTATTAAGTCTTACATTCGATGATTTAGATGAAACAAAAACTGAAGCTACAGGAAAAAAAGATTTAGAAAAGCTTCTGAGAAAATAACAGTTTCTCAAAGAATTCTGGGATTTCTAGGAGAAATTTTTTTAAAAAATTATTAACAATAATAATAATAAAATCTTTAATAATTTTAGAAAAGGAATTGCAAGGTTTGGACTCTTCTTAGCTATCATTTGTTTTAAAGCTATTTATTTAAGAATATTTCATTCTAGGGTTTATAAAAATAATATATTTAAAAAGTCCTCCACCCAGATATAGAGAACAAGTAGAGTTACACTACAGGCACAAGGATATCCTCCTTGTGACAGACCTATTAAAAATGTTAACAAATAAATATTATGAGAATTAGAAAATAAGTAAAATAGATTTAGGGATAAGAAATATCACAATAACCGTGAGCGGACAGTTCCGCCTGACTATAAAAAAAATTTTTAAAAATTACCCCCTAAAAATGAAAAGTGAATATGAAAAAAGATTTTAGAACAATCTGAAACTCTTGTAGAAATACATTCAAGCAAGAGAAAAGTACTTCTTGTATACAAAGGGCACAAGTACTATAAAAAAATTGAAACTTTGGTATACATAAAATGGTCATGTTACGTCAAATCATGTGTGGGATCTTTTAAAATTCGAACTGAAGATAAAATATCTTTGAGCAGAAAGACCATAATCATGATTCCATGACCTCATCGGAGCTTTTGTTTTTCAGAGAAAGTATTTTTTCTGATAGCACTCGTACCAGAAAGACAAAGAATGATATTATTTGTTGTGCTTCTTCCATACTTAATGTTCTGACCAAAAGATTCTTCAATGAAAATTCCTCTGATCATTACTTATATGCTATGAAGTGGAGAATAAAGGATTAGATTAAGGTGTAAAATAAAACACGTGGTTGAGCCAAACAAAGAAACAATGCCTTTTTTATTGGCTCGTCAGGGAAAAGCCTTGCGGCATAAAAACCCTGGATGTATTTTAATTATAACAAGAAAATCTACCACGTGGTATAACCACGTGGGAAAAATATCGTTGATAAAAATTATAATAATGGAAAGATCTCACCTCTCGCTCTCCTGAATTATAGCAATCACGACCTTAAGGGTTGTGATGTCGAATAGGCTTGCCTTCACAAGACTTAAAGATTAAGGTGATCTTTCGTTGTCCTTTGTGAATTCTTAAAGCCCTTTGTCCACTGTGGCCTCTATAATCCGTGAAGATGTGTATTCGTAAGCGTCCGGTGAAGAAATAGGAAGAATATCCCTTTGTACCGTCCCAGCAGGGCGTACGCACTAGTGGATGGTGAAGTGGGGAGGCGAGAGGTGGGGGTAGCTAGAGGGGCGCTTCGGTAGCTACTGGTGGTTGATCGATGCTCACGATGAGTATCGATCTAGAATTTTGATGGAGGTGGACGCGCGCGAAATTTGAATACTGCTAATTACCGTATGATCCTTTTGGATCGTACATACTCCCCCCGTTGAGAGTGTAACGATCAATGATATTCTTAATACATGTGTTGTGTTGTACGCTTATTCTCATCGATTTACAATGCTTTCGACCTAGGTCATTGAATCAGTTAAGTATATCGCTAGTTGTATAAGTTATTGAACATGTTCATTCGATTGCTTATGATATAACGCTAGACGTATTCGCTGAATCGCTCAGCGTATTTTTGCTGACTTAGTCAGCATTCTCGAATTATCGCTGGCCAGGCGCCTTTCTTGTACGTACAAGGGAACCGTTGGGTCTTAAAGACAATAGAAGAAGTTAACAATGAATTAACAATGGACAAATAGTTGTCACATTACGCTTGACAATTCCGTGGACCGTCTTCACGGTAACCACTCGTACTACATCGTCTTCTCCTGGATGTACGTTCACGATCCGGCCTAACGGCCATCTCATGCAAGGTTGATTCTTGTCGATGAGAACGACGACGGTATCCCTTTCGATTTTCTGCTTGGGTTGTATCCACTTTTGTCGTTTCTGCAGTTCTCGTAGATACTCAATATGCCAGCGTCGCCAGAAATCTTGTCGCACTTTCGTGATATGTTTCCAGGAGGACAGTCGATTGGCTGGAGTTTGAACATAATCTTCCTCCGGTAATGTCGTAATAGGTCTTCCAACTAAAAAATGTGCGGGTGTTAGTGCTGTTACGTCATTCGGATCTGACGATATGGGGCATAATGGGCGTGAATTTAAAATAGCTTCGATTTCGATCGCGAAGGTAGATAGTTCTTCATACGTGAAGAGAAGTTCACCGACGACCTGTTTAAAGTGATGTTTGAAAGATTTGACCGCTGCTTCCCATAAACCGCCAAAGTGAGGTGAGAGGGGTGGATTGAAATGCCACGATATCCTATGATCTATCGCGAAATCACGGACCTTAGTTTTATATTCGTTCGATTCCATCAGGGCGTATAGCTCCCTTAACTGGTTATTAGCCCCGACGAAGTTTGTTCCGTTATCAAAATAAACGTGAGTTGGAACAGCTCTTCGACCCACAAATCGCCTGAACGCGGCCAAGAAAGCATCCGTAGTCAGATCGCTGACTAATTCAATGTGTACCGCCTTTATAGTCATACAAATGAAGATAAACCCGTATATTTTAACGCGACCCTTATTACGGTATTTCTTTTCCTTCGCGTAGATCGGCCCGAAAAAGTCTACTCCGACATGGGAGAATGCAGTGGTTTCCTGCACTCGCGAGCCTGGTAAATACCCCATTTTATATCGGATGCCGGATGCACGGAATCGAATGCAACGTACGCAATGACGTACGATTCTTCGCACTTGATTCTTGCCGTCGAGAAGCCAAAACCGTTGTCGAAGAGCATAGAGGGTAGTCTGTATGCCAGCGTGAAAATTTTGTTCATGGAATTTTCGGATAAGGAGATCAGTGACGTGATGATGTGAGGGCAATAATATCGGACATCTTCATAAAAACTTAAATTCGCGTTTCGAAGTCGGCCCCCCACTCGAATTAAGCCTTCTTCGTCGAGGATCGGATCTAACGCGGCTAGTCTTGTGCTCTTGACTCCCCCCGCTGTTTCTAATCTTTCCCTTTCGGCGTGGAATTGTTCGCCTTGTACGATCTTTAAAACGCGTCGTTCTGTTTCTGTTATTTCCGCCGTCGACAATTCTCCCTTATACGAGTTAGTTTTGAGCCATCGTCGGCATCGAGCCACAATTTTCAATAATCGCGCGTAGTTGGAGAATCGCTGAAATACATTTCCGGATTCGATTCGCGTCGTTAATACCGACAATTCCTTTACGTCCAGTAATTCGACAATTTCCCCTTCCGTCGGGTAGGGCCACTCAGTCTCTGGTCGCGCGAGCCAGGGTGGTCCACGGAACCATGCCTTGTTCTTCAAAAATCGCGCGGAAGTTGTCCCCTAGATAAAGCGTCCGCTGGGTTGTCCTCGGATCGCACATGTCGCCATATGATATTTTCACAGATTTCATGTATTTCGCGCACGCGATTCGCCGTGTATAATTTTAACGTGTTGGAGTCTCTTTTCAGCCAACCCAGTACAATCATCCAATCGGACCAAAAGGTTATCTTGTCGGGTTTCAATCCGCCGGCAGTTCGGACTTCTCTATATAATCGCGCGAGTGTTAATGCTCCGCATAGCTCTAAACGTGGTATAGTGGTATTCTTAAGGGGAGCGACACGACCTTTCGCGCAAAGTAGACGTACATATGTGTTACCGAATTTATCTCGCGATCTTACATATAAGCAGCCGCCGTAACCAGATTGACTCGCGTCGGAAAAACCATGCACATGCACGTCAATCGGGTCGTCGAGTGTGATGCGTCTTTCTATCGTTAAACTGTCAATTAATGTCAATTGTTCTGCGAGCTTTATCCACGAGGTGTGTAACGTATTGGGTACCGATTCATCCCAGTCGATATGTGTTTTCCAGCAGTCTTGGATGAAGATTTTGGCTGTTAGAATGACGGGTCCTAGAAGTCCGAGTGGATCAAAGATCTTTGCGACTTCGGATAAAATTCGTCGCTTGGTAATTCTTTCGCGAATATCTACTGGCGCGACGGAGTAAATTAAACAATCATGATGTGCGTTCCATGAAATACCGAGTGTCTTTAAAATAGGATTTTCCCCAGAGCAGAGCTCGACATCGATGTTTTTTATATTTAAATTTTCGAGTACCGGTCGGAAGTTAGACGCCCACTGTCGTATATTAAAACCGCCTCGTTTTAATATTTCAATAGTTTGATCGCGTATCTTTCCGAGGGTTTTGACATTATCAGTTCCCGTAATGAGGTCGTCTACGTATAGATCGCGGTTAAGTATTTCGGCTCCGAGTGGATAATTAGCACCTTCATCCTTCGCGAGTTGTTTGATGGTTCGTATGGCAAGAAACGGTGCTGACGCTATTCCGAATGTTACCGTATTAAGTTCGAACGTGTGAATCTGTTCGTTATGCCACCAAAATATCCGTTGATATTGGCGATCGTCTGGATGAATCCATATTTGCCGATACATTTTCTCAATATCCGCTGTTAATACGTACCGATATGTCCGGAATCGTAATAAATGTTCTACTAATGTGTCTTGTATTGTAGGTCCGACTAATAAGGTGTCGTTGAGAGAAAGTCTCTTGTCATTTTTCGCGGAGGCGTCGAATACGACCCGTACCTTTGTTGTCGTGCTAGCTGATTTGATAACCGCGTGGTGGGGAAGATAGCAACCCCTCTGGATTCATCTTCGACGATCGACATATGTCCTAAATTGATATATTCCTGCATAATTCGTTCATATTCCTTCCGAAGTTCAGTATTCGCGTACAATTTCTTCCGAAGGTTATGGAATCGACGTAGAGCTATACCGCGTAGGTAACTGTAATCATGTCCTTCTTCGCGAAAAGGTAAACGCACAATATATCGTCCTGACTCATCGCGCTTGGTGTTTTGGACATAATGATTTTCACAATCTATTTCGTTTACCGGGTTCGATCGCGTTATATTCGCTTCCTCCCACAACCAAAATTTTTCTAACTGTTCTTTCAATTCGGTTGTCGCCAAAAACGTTTGATTTCTCTTACGATCGTCAGATTCGATTCCCCCGGCGACTACCTAACCTAATCGTGTTTTCTGGAGTATCAGATCGCCGCGTCCTGGTGATAAAGAAACTTGTCCTATTGTCATGAGCGCTAGTGTTACTCCAGAACCTATCAAGATATCGACCGGTCGTGGTAAATGGAACTGGGGATCTGCAAGTTTTCGATCGGACGGGATTTTGATGAGTTCTCGCGGGAAGATTTCGCTGGGTACCTCATCAGCTATCTTTGGAACGATGAGTAGTGAAAGGTTTCGACTATATTTGTTATCTAATGATCGAATGTTTATCTCGATAACGCCCGTCGTTTGAGTTGTGGTGTCGTTGATAGCGTGAATAGGGATCGAATATGGTTTGATCGGCAAACGTAGGTCTCTCGCGACCTTCTCGGTGATAAAGTGTGCGGCGACACACGTATCTAATAGCGCCCGACATAGTCTGAAAGTTCTGTCTTCCTTTCTTACGCGACACATCGCGCTCATAAGGAGTTGATTCGATACACCGCGCGCGTTGCTATTAAAGATCGGAGTTAGTCACGTGAAGATGGGTTCAGTTTGGGATGTTGACGCGGTCTCCTGCTTCGTGGAGGTTGTGGTCTCCTGTATCGCGGCCTTCTGTTGGCTAGTATTACTATGTAGTGATGTATGATGAGGTCGTTTACAGATTTGGCAATGTAAAGAATTGCATGGACCTTGATGCGTCCGTAAGCAATTTTGACATAATCTATGACGTTTGACCACTGTCAAACTATTTTGTTCCGTCATGTTATTGTATCGAGGGCAGTGATATAAAGGGTGGTCAGCTCGTCTACAAAGAATACATCTCGTCATGCTACGAGTAAGAAACGTGCGTGTCGGACGTGTGTCCTATCGTTTTCGTGGTCGTAAAATCATCTTCTCGAGATATCTACGTTTTGCGCAGGGCTTGAGGTTCGCGGATGTTGATGATGTTTCCAGCGGAGCACACGCACGCGCATATCGGGTTAAAAAATTAAAGAATTGCTCGATAGTCGGATATTCGTCGGAATCTATCTGTTTATTCCATTCTTGCAGCATCTCGGGGGGTAACGCGCGTTCAGCGAGGCGTACTGGCCAGACCACCGAACTTACATTATATGTCTCGAGTGTGGAGATGTGAGAACGCAGTTCGTTCAAGAATGCCGTTACGTCCTTTGCTGATCCGGCCTTCGGTCGGGATATGTCGATTAACGCGTCGACTACCCGAGCTAATAGTATCCGTGGCACATCAAACGCCTTCAATAAAGCTCCCCACGCGTCCTTATATTTTTCCCCAGTTAATTGATAATGCTCGATCGTTTGAAGGGCTTCGCCGCGAAGAGAGTCGCGAAGGTATACGTGTTTTTCTAAATCCGATATATCACTACGCGTGTCTACGAGGGTTAAAAAGCTAGATTTAAATGGGATCCATTTCCCTATATTCCTGTCGAATTGCGGGATCTCAATGCGCCGTAATGGTATTTGTTGATCGCGGGTTTTCGTGATATCGTTGCTTTCGTCAGCGTTATTCGGGTTGTTAACTGTGGCGGTATCGTTTGAATGAAGTTTGTCTCCGATCGCGCAATATCTCTCTATGATTGGAGTTAAACTATCGACTCCTCCTGCTTCGTTGATAGCAGTAACGCACTTTTCATAAAAGGTTTCGTATTTCTCTACTAGTGGTGCAAGTCGTTCGTAGCGCCTTCTTAATTCCTGCTTATTTAGATTTCCTTCATTGATTAGATTTTCGACGTGCGTTAAACCCAATTCTAAAACTAGCCGTTTTTGTTCAAGCTGTCCGAGCTGTTTTTGCGATGCCATCACGAACCGTTATTAACTATTCTACTCTTCGAAATCTACTCAAATGAATTTATGATATTATAAAAATTTCCTTTGCACGAGTATATGGCCGTGCGTTGGGTTCTTGATCACGCGAGTACCGTCCTGCTGCCGTAAATCGTTGGAGGGGGTATGCGATCGTCGCTAGCTGTATGCCGATAGATGGAGTGACCGGCGAGACGACTATGGCGGTACGACCGAAGATCGCGCCCTCTAAAGTTACTAGAAGACTAGGGAATCACGCTAACCGGAAGTAGTTATTAGTTTACGTAGCCGTTGATAAATGTTCAATGAAGGGAAGCAAGTCGCAAAAATTTTAATCTAGTCTTATTTCACTATAGAGAAACCCTCTACACGTCGCGGCGTCTTCGTTCTCTAGTCGATCGTTCAAATAAAGAAATACGGCGTGACGGTGGGACCGCCGAAAATGTTATCGTTGTTTGTACAAGGATAAAGCGATTTCCGCGTGATTAAGAAATAACTATTTCGTGAATCTATACGTTTCTACCGTTGATATTAATAATTAAGTTATTCATATATCGATTCAAAGCTTAATATGAAATTTCTTACAAATGATGAATAAATGAATAATGATATTAGAAATTGCAAACTTCTACTGGATTCGAAGACGCAGTTTCACTTGAAATATATGTTTATGAACAAAAGTGTGTACGCATAAGCGCACACACGGATAATTGAAACTACTTACCTCCTTTCTAGATCTTTCGTGATGATGGTTGAGCTGAGCGTTGAAGATGTTCGCAAGATGGCGGACTTTCTCGACTTCGTTGTTCTCTAATCAGTTTGCTCGGCGTGGTGATAGTCTATTCACTGCTTCGTAAATCAGAAGTCGGGAACTCGCACCTTACAGGATTGCACCAAAATGTTCTGACCAAAAGATTCTTCAATGAAAATTCCTCTGATCATTACTTATATGCTATGAAGTGGAGAATAAAGGATTAGATTAAGGTGTAAAATAAAACACGTGGTTGAGCCAAACAAAGAAACAATGCCTTTTTTATTGGCTCGGCAGGGAAAAGCCTTGCGGCATAAAAACCCTGGATGTATTTTAATTATAACAAGAAAATCTACCACGTGGTATAACCACGTGGGAAAAATATCGTTGATAGAAATTATAATAATGGAAAGATCTCACCTCTCGCTCTCCTGAATTATAGCAATCACGACCTTAAGGGTTGTGATGTCGAATAGGCTTGCCTTCACAAGACTTAAAGATTAAGGTGATCTTTCGTTGTCCTTTGTGAATTCTTAAAGCCCTTTGTCCACTGTGGCCTCTATAATCCGTGAAGATGTGTATTCGTAAGCGTCCGGTGAAGAAATAGGAAGAATATCCCTTTGTACCGTCCCAGCAGGGCGTACGCACTAGTGGATGGTGAAGTGGGGAGGCGAGAGGTGGGGGTAGCTAGAGGGACGCTTCGGTAGCTACTGGTGGTTGATCGATGCTCACGATGAGTATCGATCTAGAATTTTGATGGAGGTGGACGCGCGCGAAATTTGAATACTGCTAATTACCGTATGATCCTTTTGGATCGTACACTTAATGATGCTGAAAAGCAACAACTTCCTAAGATAGAAAGTTTAAAAAGAAATATACGGAGGTTACAATCTATTTCAGGAAATTATAGTGTTGGGATTAAACATATTTATTTGTTTATTAGTGTTTATATATTTATTTCCTAAACACATGCTTCAGAATAAGATTAGATCCATAACAAAACATGATATCTAAGATCAGCCATCCTACATATAGCTTTTCTAATAACTATGATATACCTGATGAACTATTGGTAATACGATCAGGTGAAAAGTTTATACATTATGATAATTATAAACTTAATAGTAAACGTTTAATAGCATGTTGGAGTTCAAAGAATCTAAATGAAGCAAAATTATCGAATACTTTTGCGGTTGATGGAACTTTTTATGCTTGCCCAAGGTCATTTTATCAGCTTTTTGTAATATATTATGTAAAGAATAGTAGATTTGTCCCATTTTGTTATTTTTTATTACCTGATAAAAAGCAGAGTACTTATGAAATTGCATTTAGCATCCTTAAGTCTATGGGAGGACTAGTATTTATGGATAATGTAATTTTAGATTTTGAGTTGACCATAGAAAATGCTCTTATGAGTCATTTTCCGAAGAGTATAGGTAGATTTTGTGTATTTCATTATTCACAAGCAATTTATAGAAAAATCAAGAGCCTTCAACTTGAAAGTATGTATCGTAATGATAAAAACTTTAAATTTTTAATTAAAGTATTATTACGCTTTATATTTACTAAGGAGGAAAATAGGAAACAAGCATTTAAAGATTTAGCAAACTTAGTTTTGAATTCATATAGAAATGAAAGAGTAAAGAAATTACTTAATTATTATTATATAAATTGGTATTTAGGAAATTTTTTTAGAAATGATGATCTCTACACAAGAATATTATTTGATATTCCGTTCACAAATAATGGTGCGGAAGGGTTTAATTCCTCGTTGAACAGAGAAATTAGTAATCCTCATCCTAGTATAGTGGAACTTTTAAAGTGTTTACGTGATAGAGATCACATCAACGAAATGTCTTTGTATAAGACAAATACCTTATGTAAATCGCAGTTGAATCTACAAGACAAAAAGAAAAAGATACTTACTTTATTACAAGAGATGAAGAATGGTGAACATGTTAATATTTTAAAAAGAATTTGTGGACTATATAATTTTAAAGATTCCATTCTAAATTAAATTTTATGTTTTGAAAATCGTTTTTAGGGGGTATTTTTTTTTTAATTTTTTTTTTTATAGTCAGGCGGAACTGTCCGTTAACATTAAAATGTTAACAAATAAATATTATGAGAATTAGAAAATAAGTAAAATAGATTTAAGGATAAGAAATATCACAATAACTATGTTTTTTTAAGATTACACTATAGTTACAGATTGCTATTGAGTTCTGTTGGATAATTGTAATGTTTATTAAAATTTAAAAGTTTTTCTCAACCATTAAATAAAAATACGTCCACTTTATTTTGTTTAAGATTATTTATACTTAATAGTTGTAATAAGATATTGTAAGTTGAGGGCATTTTTAAAAAATTTTAAAGTATTTTACACAACATTTTCTTCTCTAAATAAGCTTACTAGAATTCTATATTCTTAGCTGATCTGCATGTCTTTTTAATAGTTTATTTTTATGTGTTCTTATCATGTAAACATCATTTTCTAAAATTTCAGCAATATCACCTGTTTCCTTGAATAAAGGTTGACCTTTATACTTACTAATCTCATCTTTAATAATTAATTCATCCTTTAGCTCATATTTTACCTTCTTACCAACATCAAGAATATTTTTATTTCTTTTAATTCTGCTATTGAATTGTAGACGTCGAATCTTATCCCAAGTCTCTGACTTAAGTTTCTCTTTAGGTGAGATTTTTATCTTACTATGTTCTACTCTATTGTAAACTTCTAAAACTGCCTTGACCTTTGCTTTTAAGGATTTCTTTTTATGATTCAACTTTTTAATGCCTTCTAAAATGGTTCTATTTAACCTTTCTACCCTCCTATTAGACTGATGATGGTACGGAGTTGTAAAATGTTGTTTTATGCTATGAAGTTTACACCATTCCTTAATTTCCTTTGCTTTATTCTCTTTAGCTGAATCAGAAATTAACATTTTTATTTCAATTTCTTTATGGATATTCTTTAAAAATCCTAAAATAAGTCTCGTTTCTTTCAACTTGACCACATTAGCGAATCCAAATCTTGTAAAATAATCTATTGCTGTTATTATGTATTTTCCTTCAATAGGTCCGATCATATCAAATGCTATCTTTTCTCCCACTTCGTAAGCTTCTACATTTTTTTTTGTGTGCCAAGGTAGGGGGAAATCTTCATAGAGACTCTCGCGGGTGAACTGTGGTTCATTGCCACTCGAGTACTGTGAGATTCTTACTCACTTAAACCCCCTTCTTTAAGCGGCCTTGTGCGGCAAGCACCTATCATACCCATTTGGCTTTGATTCCAGGAGAACGAAACCACTAGCCTTACCACCCTAATCCATGCCGAAAATGTAGATCCACAGTAGGCAGTATTTACAAGCGTGGTTAGAGACCCGGGGAGAGAGCATCATCGTACTGGTGTGGTCGGCCCTTACCTTCTGACTGATTGCAAGCACACTCTCTTACACTACCAACACTCTGTTAGATTGGACTCAAGTCTCCCACCTGTTTCGAGCCGTGTGCGCAGTCATCCGATAGGTCATACTCCGCAGGTCCTTTCACCCTACTTAGTCTAGCCCTCCTTATGGAGTTCAAGTCTGTTCAAGTCCCACCTTGAAAGTTTTGAGTCCCACGGGGATTCGAACCCGTCACCAGTATCCTCTCAGACTGGTAGCCCAAGCTTCTACATTCCTAAATCCAGAAATTCTAATAGGATTGTACATTTTGTAAATTTTACATTCTTTTAAGATATCCCTTACTAATTTTTCAGAAATGTTGCATTTATTTAATTTGTTAAATTCTTGAGTAACTACTTTAGATCCTCTGTGGACCAAGTTTTCGTGTAATTCATAAATCTCTTTTCTCAATTTTAAATCCTCAGAATTTGTTGAAATCAATGAAACTTGGTTTTCAAACATCCTGCTAAGAACATCCACATTTAACATTTCCTTACCTTTTTTATATTCAACTCTGAAACTAAAATTTGGGATTCGTTCAATCCATCTCCAGATTCTAACTGAAGGCACTGATCCTTTTGTATTGAAAGCTTCTAAAGTTTTATGATCCGTTCTTAAAATAAACTCTCTTCCTGTCAAAAAGTAACAAAAATGTCCCATACCCCATAATGTACCAACATTTCCTTCTTTGTTATACTATAGTTCCTTTCAAAAGGAATCAGTTTTCTTGAAGCATACGCAATAGGCACCTCTACATCGTCAATAATCTGAGTCAACACCGCACCTATTCCATTTGAACAGGCATCAGTTTCTAGAATAAAATCCTCAGTAAAATCTGGTTGATTTAAACATCTTGGAGATACCAAGGAATTTTTTAACTCATCGAAAGCTTTCTTCTGTTCCTCATTCCAATGAAACTTTACATTTTTTCTTAATAATATCAGTAGGGGCTCGCATATATTGGAGCAGTTTTTTATAAACTTCCTATATTAGTTAACGATACCTAGAAACTTTCTTACATCATCCACATTGTTTGGTTCAGGGTATTCTTTCATAGCTTTTGATAAATCTATAGCAAGTCTTATTTTATTTTCAGAGATAATGTAACCTAGAAATTTTACTTCCTTTTTTTTGTGTTCAACTTTACTTTGATTAGGTGTGAAACCAGCTTCTATCAAAAGCTTTACAACCTTCTTAAAGTTTTCCTCGTGCTGTCTTTCATCTTTGCCAAAAATCAGAATATCATCAACGTATACGAAACAACATTCACCTATAACATGCCTAATATAGTGTCCATGCATTTTTGAAATATGGCGGGTGAATTTCTGTATCCCATGGGCATTCTGTTCCACTCGTATAACTTGTTGCCTATTCTGAAAGCTGTTTTATGCTTATCTTTTTCTTTGATGTGAATTTGGAAAAATCCCTCTTTTAAGTCTAACTTAGAAAATATTTTCTTATTTCTTAAACGATAAACCATTTCGTCCGTTCGAGGTAAAGAATATTTATCTAATTCAACAATGCTATTTAGCTTAATCAAATTAGTTGTAAGTCTTATAGAGCCATCTTTTTTTATAACAGGCCGAACATTGTTTAGCCAAGAAGACTTTGACTCTTTGATATATCCTTTATTTAATAACCTTTTGATTTCGTCTTTTATCTTATCCTCGTAAGCTTGAGGAATCTTATAAGGTTTTTCTGCAATAACTTTACCATCTGGGGTCGTAATTTCACATCTAAAATCTTTAACGCCTGCAGGATTATCTTTATATAATTCTTCTAATAACTTTTCACACGTTTCAGCATCATAATATATCTCTTTTGATTTCATTTTTCTTATTAATCCAGAACCTTCCCAAAAGAATAGCTTCGTCTCTTCTTCTAGGCAGAATATAAAATTTTTCTTTATAATTTTTCCCATCACATTGAAACCTAATCTCAACTTGTTTGGTAACAAAATATCTTTCTTTCAAACATGTAAAAAAATCTATTTTCTTATCCAAAGTTTTAACCTTCAATCTTAATTTACTCACAAGAGATTCTGCAACGAAATTAAACCCAGATCCAGTGTCTATGATGACTTTATATCTAATGTTTTTAATATTGATAAAATTTTCTAAGTCGACTATTTCTTTATAAACATTATTCACACTTTTAATTTGTTCTAATCTCTTACCTTTAAAAATATTTTTACTACTCTTCTTTGTCTTACAAATGTTATACGTTCTCATTATTCGTTCAATGGTCTCTTTATTCATTCAACTCTACTGAATGATTCATGAAATGTAAGAATTCATGAAACTGTTCATCAAAAACAATCCTCAAAAAACAACACTTTAGCTCTTGTGCAATTTAGTTACCACATCATCTCATATCATAATGTAGGAATTTATTATTCTTTTTATGCTTGTGGGCAAATTCACTAGGATTTGCTATTTAATCTTATCAAGTATTCTCCATACTTTTAATTTCCTTAGATTATCAAAAAACTTTATTAATACTTTAATGATAATGGTTTTTTTAAATTGTCTTACAAATATAAATCAAGTTTTTTATGCTTGTTTCTATTTTATACAATAAATATTAAGCATGCATTTTAAATAAAAACATTGGTTTAAATAAGTTTCTAAATAATGTATAGAATTTACGGATCAGCGGGTTAGCGCTACTAAAAAAAGAACCCCCTTAAAAAAGTAAAGGTAAAAATTGAAAAAAAATAATTTATTTTGCACTTTTAAAAGAACTTTTTTGAGGGGGTTCTTTTTTTTTAGTAAAGGTAATTTGAACGTATCTAAAAATTTTTTCATACCCCATAAAATGCAATCACTTCCTCTTGAAATGACTGAACTCGATCCTTACCACAAAATCTTCACAGATAACACAGAAGCAATATCATTCATGATAAGACATGGTCTTATTATATCGGAAATTCCATGCAAAAAGATTAACCGTGATGGTATCTTGAAGATTCAAAATACAACAAAGTTTTCTGATGGCATGGGATTCAGATGTAGGGCTAAAAAATGTAAAAGCTTGTTTTCTGTGAAGATAGGATCAAAATTTAAAGGGGTTCACTATAGATTGCAAGAAAATTTTGAGATGTTTTTATTGCTGGGTATATTCTTATACGAATTACCAGGCAATAAATCTTTGCAGGATTTCAGAGCCATCATATATTAAAATGAAAGAGCTTATCTTGGAGATAATAGGAGACAGTAATTTAGAAGTAGAAAAAATAGGAGGTGTAGGAGTAGGGTTCAAGTAGATGAGACGGCCATTTGCAATGGTTTAATAATTAGTAATCCTTCGAATGAGCTGGACAATCTTCCTAACATACAATGGATAGTCGGTGGTGTTGTAGAGGGAGACTGTAGAAAGTTTTTCCTAAAGTTGGTGCCTAATCGAAGATCCCAAGTTTTGACAGAAGTTTTTAAACAACACATATATTCTGGTTCAGTAATCGTAACTGATGGATACCCATCGTATCCACAAGCAGTTAATGAGTTTGGATCTGTACATGAGGTAGTTAACCATAGCTTAGGTTTCGTAACTGCCTCAGGTGTAAATACTAACCAGATTGAAAATATATGGTCTCATTTAAAACAGGAATATAGGGGGAGATATGGCTTAAACCACAACAGAATAGGTTATTTCTTAGAAGAATTTTCATGGAAAAAAAAATATATTGTTCACTTTGACTCATATACACATAAAGTTGGCTTTATAACACTTTTAGAAAAGTTTAAAATGATCAATTAAATACTTTTCATAATTTCTTATCTCTATTTTAACTTTTCTTTTTTTTGAGGGGGTTCTTTTTTTTAAGTAGAGCCAGCGGGTTTATGTCTACTCAGAGCCATGATTTCATTTATCTAAACATGGTCTGTTTTTAATGCCCTAATAGGTATTTTCAAATCTTCAAAGAAAAATTCAGGTTGACGTTTTAAATATATATGAAAATTTTTAATTAAAAAATTATAAAAACACATTAAAAATAAAAAAATTTAGTGTAAATCATATACAACTCAGATTATCTTATAAATAAACATTTTAAAAAATTTTTATAGTGGAAAAAGTGCTTAAAAAAAGCTAGAAACAGCTTCTATGTAGTTAAAAAATAGTTTGAAGGACAACAACCTTAAGAAAATATTAGGTTGGGGAAAAAGTTATCCATTATTTTTACGTTAACTTCAAACCTTTATTTAACATACTTCTGGTTGCCTGATTTTGCTCAAATATGCACAGTTTTGTTCGTTAATTTATTAACGTTTTAAAGGTAGCTTCACAATGGCTGTCTCATAAAAGTCTTGGTCCCTATTTGCGAAAAACTCTTGTGATCGATTTTTACAATCTTCTTATAATGTCAATTTCTTATCAATAAGAAAGTTTTGCAGTGCAACAAAAATATGATAATCGCTTAGTGTAAGGTCTGGTCTATATGATGGATGCATCAAAATTTCCAAACCAATCTCCTGGAGGTTCTGGGAAGTCACTATAGTCATGTGTGATCTGGCGTTGTTCTGATCAAACACAACACCTCTCCTTTTGGCCAATTCTGGCCGTTTCTGGTCAATCGCTTGCTTTAAATGATCCAGTTGTTGACAGTAATGATCTGAATTTAGTGTTTGGCCATATTTAAGCAACTCATAATAAATGATTCCTTTCCAGTCCCACCAAATGCACAGTAGAACCTTCCTGGCCGTTAGTCCTGGTTTGGCTACCATTTGAGCTGCTTAATCGCGCTTTGACCACGATTGTTTTCGCACAATATTGTCGTATGTGACCCATTTCTCATCCCCAGTCACCATCCGTTTAAGAAATGGGTCGATTTCATTCCGTTTGGCCAAGGCTTCGCAGATGGAAATTCGATGCATCATGTTTTTTGGTGTTAATTGGTGTGACACCCAAACATCGAGCTTCTTTTTGAATCCAGCTTTGCGCAAATGGTTTAAAACTGTTTTATGGTCGATCTTTAGCTCCTGGGCGATGCTACAACTACTAAGAAGCTGATCAACTTCGATTATTTCTGTGATTTTATCGACATTTTCGACAATAGGCTATCCTGTGCGAGGTGCATCTTTAACATCAAAAATACCTGAACGGAATCGACGAAACCAAAATTGCACGTAATTATCTGTTACAGTATTGAGAGTGTAAACACCATTAACAATTTCACCCGCCTAGCTTGAATTTTCGTCTTTAGAAAAGAAAAGTGTGAAATGTACGGAATTTTCTCTTTGTTGACTTTCATTTTAAACACCCTGTAAATCACAATTGAATAGACCAAACAAAAAATGGTAAAGGAATTTTTTTAGCTCTAAATGTCACCTTTCTAGCAAGGATAAATTTAAAATTGTTTGATTGATATTTTGCGAGAAATCGATAACTAAAGTAATGTAACGAAAAAATAATGGATTACTTTTTCCCCAACCTAATATAATGAAGATAACTTATGAAATAAAATAATATAAAAACCCCTTTTCAATAAAGCCTTCTCTTGAAATTTACAAAAAAAGTAACGTTACTATAAATGAAGATGAGCACAAGATAAACCATAAACTTAGTATTAAACAGAATTCAAATTTTTCATGCAAGCTAAATTACTCCATATAAAAAAATGATAAAACACCCTAAAAACAAAAAAAGTCCATCATTCCTCACCCTATCAAGCCGTCCCAACCCCATAATATAGGAGGGTCAAATCATCTTTCTCCCAAATAAAATAAATTAACATAAAAAAATCCAATAAACTTAAATTTATTAAGAAATAGAACACTCGACTTTACTAGGTATTATTTTCTTGTGGAAACCTTCTCCCCTTTCACCTTCAAATGTTAACCATAGTGGACCTATACCAATTGAATTCTTAAATTCCAATGCATTCATATGAGCATCATCCGCTTGTCTCTTAAAAGCTACACGTGCAAACTCTCTTACGAAATTGGTGAGAGTCTCACTCACACCTCTATCACTAAAATGGAACATATCATCACCCGTACAACTAGCAACGTAATCAAACTCTTTGAACCCCATACATTTATCCTTTAGAAAGTCTTCATTAAATGTATTAGCATCTTCATCATAGAGATCCTCCATTACTCACCCGCAGCGTAAACGACCTGATCCTTGCAGATAATACGGACCATTCGCATCTCTAATTTGCCTAGCAGGATCCTCTATGGTGATACAAAAAACCATCTTTGAAAGACCATCAAAATATTCCGGGGGAACTCGAACGTACTACGTTGCATATTCTTTTCCTTCACATTCTCTAATGCGCTTCACGTCACTTTCATCAAACCCAATCCTCCATTCCATCTGCTGAACACTCTTCTTCAAGTCCCACACATAAATAGAATACCACTTTAGAATGATTTCATGGTCCGGATCACTACAATTTCAATTTCACTACAAGTTTCTACAGTACTCATAAATAACATCTTCTTCACGATCACCGAGATAGAAGACAAAACGATAATAAGCATCTCTTGTCCAACCCATCATAAAGTAGAATAAGATCCTAAGCATGAGGATCCCTCTGTAATCTCTTTTTATAGTTTTTTTCTTGATAAATTAAATTATTTATATTTAAATTCCTGATTTATTAGGAAATTTAAAGTTGAGTTTAAAATATTAAATTATTTTTTGAAATTAAATTGCAGTCTTATTATTCGACAAAAAAAAAGAGAATTTTGATCTCAGAATAACTTCCGTTGTAGATTAATTACTTTTTAAATATGATTTTCATTTGCAACATAAACTTCTAGATTTATTTTAAGATTTCGTTGACTTGAAATATTAAAAAATTTAATTTTAGAAAGTCTGTAACTATCAATTTTAGAAATATGTTTATGATAAGAACAAAAGTTATCTAATAATTCTTATATGCTTTATTTTATGCTTAAAAAGATTTCTAAGTATTTTTAACTATAAAACAAGAAATAACAACATTTTAATCTATTTTTTGTTTTTATAAGAATTTCTTGAATAATAAATTAAATATTCTTTTATATACACTTCTTCATTTACTGTTAGTTTATGATTATGTGTTACTTCTTCTTACATTAAAAAATAAATGAAATGCTTTTTTGTTATAATTCTTTATTACCATAACTTTCTTGACATTATTTTATTTTAAGTCTCAATTGTGTAATCTTGTATCAAAAATAAATTAATACACCTCAAAAGATAACAAATATTTTTTAACTATTCAAGTTCTAGTTTCTAGAATTAAAAAGAAATTTATAAAATTCTTATGCAAAATGTAAAATGATAAATTATTATCATTGATGACGTATTACAAATATTATCTTTGAAAAACATATATAATTCTTAAAAATAACTAAAATCAGTCTTAGGTATTCCAAACTTCATCTAAGAACAATATAATTCTTAGGTAAACGTGGTAAATATTCTAATAAAGTACAAAAGCAATAAAAGATCTTTCTTCATAAAATAAGATTCTAATCACTTTCAATATTTTTAAAAATATTTCTGAATAAATAAATAATCAACTTGATGAGGAGATTATTTTATTAAATAAACTGTATGTACATTTATGTCTTTCAAAGCTAATAGAATGTATATGATTTACTTCTTGTAGTTTTTAGGAATAAAATAATTTATTTTTTCTTATTTTGTTCTTAAAAGGAACCTTTCCAATTTAAGAAATTCATATATCAAAAAGATGACATAAAATATTCTTGCATCTTGTTAAGGGCAAGATGAAGTCTAATTTATGCAACAAAAAAGACAAAGAGACATTTTATATCTTTTTAAAATAATCTAAGGAATTTTATATTTAATGCTGTAATGTACAAAAACTCGATGATAATATTTTCAATTTCGAAACAAGTCAAGTATGTGGTTAAAAGTTATTAGTGATAATTTCAGAAACTTTTGAAAGATCTTAATTGTTTTTAACGTGATCTCCTGAAAAATAACGTTCTAAAACAAATTATTTTAAAGACTTTTTATTTGATATCTTTGTTTGTTCACCTATTTTTTTATGAGTTTGTAAGTTTATAATCTTAAATGCTTTTTACTATGATCTAAGACAACTTTAAATCAGTTCTAGTTGCAAGGATGAAAAGCCTAAAATGTAAAGTGTTTTAGTCAGAACCAATCATCATTTTGCTTTAAATACCAAAGTTTCTTAAAAAAGTTGAATAAAAAATTAAGTGTTGATATCAATGTGTAAACATTGATATCAACGAATATACCAATAGTATTATATATTGTAATAGTATCCGAAACTTATGTTGCAGAATTAAATATAAATACTTGTCTGTCAGAACAAGTATGAGTAAACTAAATAAAAGCATTTTTCCTAAAAATTCTGAAGAATGTAACATTCATGTTTAAACTTATCTTAAGATTTAAGACCTCAGAGATTTTAAAATGCAGATTAGATTTTTGTTTTCTATATTTATCATATATTTCTAGATGTTAATTTTATTTAAAAATAGTCATACAATGCATTTACCAGCTTTCAAGGAAAACAGAACTAAATGATACAAATTTAGTAAGTTTCTAACCTAAAAAAAATTCCATAAATCTAGAACTCGGTTTTGAAGAATCAAAGTTCTAGATTCTCGAAAAAAATAAATAAATATTCATTTATGTTTTTAAAATCAAGAAAACAACATTGAAGCGATAAGCTCACTTAAAATGTAGTAACAATAATAATTAGTTTTATAGAAATATAGATTAATTTAAGTAACTTTTAATACAACTGATAGCTTTCTCTTTTTTTATATATTACAGGTAAAGGTACATTCTCATAGAGAATATCGTATATGAACTGTAGGTATGTACCCACTTGAGGACCGTGAAATTTTTAATCACTAAAATCCTCTCCTTTTATGTATTCGTGTGTGGCGAACGCTTGTCATATCCATGCCAAATACGTAGATCCAAAGTAGGCAGTTTTCAAGCGAAGTTAGAGAACATAATCTCACTGATATGGTCATCTTCTTATCTTCTAACTTATTGCAAACACATTTCTTTCACTACCAACTCACACAATAACCTAAAGTTTCCACATCGGTTTTAGCCGTTTGCGCAGTTTTCGATAGAGCAAATAGGCAAAACCTTTGCCCTACCATGGGATAGTACAATGGCAGCATATCACAAAACAAGTATTAAAAATATAGGTATTAATTTCAATAGAGGCCTTTGACTTTTCGAATTTTCTTGCAAGGACTTTATTTAGCATATCTTTGACTACAAAAAAAAACTTAGTGAAGAGTGTGATCTTTTTTAGAATTGAGCGACGAAGAAGGATCGTGTGAGTATAAAATCTCCAGAAATTGTCACTACATTCATAGTAAAAGCTAAAACTACTAAAATACGATTAGTTTTAGTAAATTTTCGATGTTATCCTATTTTTCCTAGTTATAATTTCTTTTTCAAAATTTTTTAAATGTAATTAATCATAAAAGTTTAAAGAAAATGTACAACTCCAATAAAAAATATTTTTATTTTTTCAAAGAATCATCAATTATTGTTATATCATTAGAAGATAATTCTTTCTTAAACATTTCAGTTACTTCTTTATAATATTCACCTTCAATTTCTTCTTTACGAATGTTGTAATAGCATATTATAAATAGAATTCGTTTTCTTAATCTTTCTCAAACGTCGATATTATGTTAACATTCATAATTTTACCATATTTTTTCTTATCTTTCATGATAACTTCAAGATTATTTTTAAACACAAATGCAAAAAAGGATTGTAGTTCCATGCTGACAGACTCTAAAACTATTCTTTTAATATCTTCAGAATCCATAAATTCACTTATTGTTTGACAGACTCCAACGTTTTTAAAACTACTATTTTTTTTATGACAAAGAGAATACCTGTCAGAATCTTCTGTGCAGCACAGACAAAAAAAATTTCATATAGAAACCAATCTAATTTTTCTTTCATCAGATATGAAATTTAAATAATTTTTTAAGATATGTTTGTATTCCTTTTTGCTTTTAAACAAATCATAACAATCTAAAAAATTATTGGTATCTGCTCTTAGAAAGTAATTTTCAAAGTATGTCAACGAATCACACATTTCAAAAATCTTTTCGACCACATAAGAGATATACCCATGTATTACTAAATATCCTGACTGCCACCAGAGAATTCATCAAACTCACGAAAACTCTTGCTTAAGGTGTTTTTTCATGTAAATCTCTCAACCATAAAATGAAGTATTGGTATATCATCATAATTTTTAAACTATAAAAATCATTTTTAATATAAGCACAGAAATAGTCTTCGTTTCTTTTATAGAAATATTGAAATATTGTGGGGTATGATCTTTTGCAGAATTTGAACATAGCATCTTTGTTTATTTTGACGACGATAATTTCGATAAAAATTCTTTTAACGACATTTTTTATAATTTCGGTTAGATTAGAAATGATAAAGTTTTCTACTGATTCATGACATTCAAAATTAATTATAACATTGCAATTTTTTAAATGATTTGCTATTTCTTCCTTAATTATTTTTTCTATATTATCTCTGTGATATAAAGCACTGTGATGTAAATTTATATCATCTTTTAAAATGCTTATCCAATAACGATGAATTTTGACATTAATAATAACATGGTTTTCATGAATCTCTTTGATCTTGGGAAGAATTCTAGTTTCTAAATTTTCTATTACATATTTACACGGTAAAGAAGAATTGAGAAGAACTTCAAAATCTGATACTGGATCATAATTTTTTGACAACTGGCCTTCATTCTCCAACAAAAAGTAATTGATTAAATACTTTAAGTTCATGGGATTGACAAGAATTTTGTATTTAAATCTTCAAATTAATTAAAAATCTTGACTTAACTCTTAGTAATTTTTCCTAAAATATTTTTTGAACTCGATTGTATGAAGTAGACTTTTTTGTAGATGCAAGATGACAAAAGTTATTGTTTTTTTTTCGAACGTTCTATAATTTTTATTTCGTTCATATCAATGCAGTAATTTTTCAAATGACCACAAAAGTTTATATCTAGAAAGTATTTATATGCGCTTTTCCAGGTTGAAATATGTTTTACAAGATTATCTAGAATATTTGTCAATTTTTTTAACTATGATTTTTATTACGCAATAAAAAAATAACAATGATTCAGGTATCATTTTCATTTTTCTCCCAAAAGGTTTACAAAATATTGTAAGATTTCTGTTATTTAATCTGTCTTTGAATTTATCATAATATTAATGTCAATAGTGTAATATTTTTAATTAACATATTACTTTTATATTGTCTACAGAAACAATAATTAAAATAAATTTAAACTTATATAGTTTTTTATAAGTAAATTTACATATAAAGTACCATAACAAAAAGGACCTGAAACATATAATCATTGTTCTTGAATTCAAATCAGTACTTTTTTAACTTTTTATTTAAACATTGATTTTTACTTAATTTATAGATTATTTGCAAGAAGAAGAAAAAGAGCTCGGATAAAAGTTTATGTGAATTAATGGCTTATATAAGATCTTAACATGTAAATTAAATCTGGTATTTAAAAATCAGTTAATATCTGATAAACAGAGCGTTAATTAACTTTATACACCAAAATACCTTTTTTTATAAATAGCCTTATCATCTTTCTATACAGTGTCGCGTTGCGACTCAAGAAGAAAACTGAAGAGGACCCCTTAAATAAAGATCTGATTATAGGGCAAATTTGCTTGTATTTAAGCTTTTGGATTGATCTATCATTGTTTACATCGATCTTTGATGAAAGATAAATGAATAGACAAAAAAAATAAATTAGCTATAACAAAACATAGTGTAAACAATTGGTCTGGTGAAATCTCATTAAAATATAGTGAAAATATGCTTGACTTTGCCCCTGCCCAAAACTCCTAAAAACTTTTTAGTTTTGTATAATTTAAAGAAGTTATTAAATTTTCTCTTAACTGGAAAGCAGCGGGTTGTGATGGAGTCTATAATTTCTTTCTCGAGAAAATATCAATTTTACACAAATCTTTGCATGAAGCAATAGAAAATATATGTTTATCTGGTTCAGGACAGGAAGGATGGTTTTATAAAAGCGTAACATACTTAATACACAAAGGTAGTCTGTAAAAGGTAATGTCTTAGGCCTATAACATGCATGTACAATCTCTATAAATTAACTATAAAATGTGTTACACAGGTTATATAATTTGAGATGAAAAGCAGAGAATTACTTGCAGAAAATCGATTAGAAACTTTTAACATGTGTAAGTAATTATAAATCAAGCAATTAATAAAGAATGCGACAGTAGACTTAAGGAAGCATGGATAGATTTAAAGAAAGCTTTTGACTTTTTAGACAAGCAGTGCGCAACCTTTTTAGATCCATGGCCCTTTTAAACTAAAATTTTTCTGGCGACCCCTTCATAAATAGTTACTTAAAAATCCTGAAATTTTGTAAGTTCCTGTAGCATAAAATCAAAAGTTTTTCACAAAAAAATTCTTTTAAAGCTTTAATTCAATAATTTATTAATGAAGCAAAAGTTTAGGCTATTTTGTTTTAGCTCTAAGGACTTTAGAAGAGGGATTTAGGACCCATGAGAATTGCTTCAAACTCTTACATTCCTCACTTATGTCTCTTTTTCTCCTGTGCCTTAAGGAAACACACTTTAATGTTTTTTCAGCATTATAGACTGATGTAGGCTTCAATGTAGATAGACAGATTAATTCTCTTTCTATACATATCATGGTACTTAGTTATCACACTATCCAATGTTAATATATAAGGTACTATCACTGACTTGGATCAATGTATTAGACTCAGCTTATTTGTTAGAACATAATACTTTCGTAGTTTCTCAGTCTCTACTTGGTGTAGATTTTCCAGCGAAGTTATTCCTGTTTCAATTATTAAAATTTCTTTTAATAATTTTTTGATAGTTACTAAGTCTGGTCTATCGTGTTTAATCTAAATGTCTGTTTTAATAGTAGTATCGACGCGTATTTCTACATACTTATTTGACACTATTTTCTAAACTGTGTGACTTTTTAGTTTCTTTGTGCTTTTGATGTTGTATTTATTGAACAGCAATAAGCGAATACATTTGACAACCTCATTATGTTGTTTTGCATATAAAGTTCTAATAAACATATTTAATTCAAGTTATCATGCTTAGATCATTAAAGAATTATTTTAATGTAAAAGTATTAATATATCTTGTGTGCATTCAAAACATTATGAGATCGCTAAAAACAACAAAAAAAAAGATTTAAGGTCACAGCGAACTTGGGGATGTCATAATTTTGATACGTTAATTGTTCTTCTTCTTATCTACCCTTAAAAGATTTTATTTATAAGGATTTTTCAAAAATAATGACTAAATAAAAGTTTTCTCCTAAATGAAGATAAAAAGGGTGTGGTGAATTTTGGGTAGCGCAGGAAAATATGATGGCGTGGCATGTCATGTTGAGGGAAAATAAAAAAAGAACTTCTAATTGATCAATTCAATTATATAAAAATCTGACAATTAAATAAATTCATTTAAATCTTTTAGCAAATGAAAAAATAGAAATTGAGAAGCAATCTTTTTTATTTTAACTCGGAATGTAAATTCTCCCAGATAATCATTAAGATACCTATAATCACCTAATCCTTTATTTCTTAAAGTACGCTTTAATCTAAACCAAAGGGATCCAAATGATTGGGTGTGAGCTCTTGTAACTGGATCAACAAAGTTCTGGCTATAATTTACAGAATAGTGTTGATAATCAGTGCTAGATGCAAACAGAGACATGTAAGAACTCCAACAGTCACTATGAAATATAGAATCTTTAATTATACAATCCCTAATTAAACTTTCTAGCACCGATCTGCTCCTGTTATTGATCAGTCTAAGACAAAAGTTGTCCGTGGCACGTTCTATGCACCCAAATAACTATTGGAGAATAAGCGATCCGACCTCTATTGTATTTTCGTATACTTATATGAAAGTTTCATTAATTTTAACTACTTCATTGGCACCAATTTGATCAAAACGCTTATCACAATACCTTGTACTAGATTTTCTTAACACCCCTAAAAACGAAACAACTTTTGGTTTCGAATAAAACCCCGTTCTATAGACATCTTTGGAATGCTCATCTTTAACAAATAAGACCACCAACTGCAAAAGCTCATAAAATGTGTTAATGATATTTAAAAAATCTATAATTTTTACCCTAATAAATAATTTCATGAAAAGATCTTAACAGCGACACAATGAAAAACGCATGTCAAAAAAATACGTTCCCTACATTATTGATTTAGTGAAAGAACATTCTTGCGTTTAAAAAACTTCCTTATCAGCATTTTTTTTGCTCTATTTACATTCATTTTTACCTTACATATTTCACAGTAAAATGAATTATTTAACTAGCATAGCTGTCACGTTTAAAACGGGAATAGTGAAAATTTGGCTCCTTTCTTTCAATTTTTTTTCAAATTCATAATGTATGAGACTTTCTCTTTCTCTTATTTTAACACATCATAACTCATATCTGAAGTTTTAAAAAATTAATTAAACTTAAATATAGTAGCAAACTTGAACATAGTACTCAAAAAAATTCTTTAAAAAAATATTTAAAACCAAAATTAGATAATCAAAGTCCTTTAGTCAATAATATTCACTTTATTGTTTTAAATAAATTTTTTCTTTTTTTTAAGAAGATGTTAAAAAATTATTTTAAAATCTTTTTATTAAAAAGATGATGATTATTAACATGATTTGTTCTAGAACATTATAGAAGAAGAAATAATAAAAATAAAATATTTTTAAATGTGGTTGTAATACCATAGTGTATTAATTTATTTTTGATACAAGATTACATAGTTGAGATTCAAAATAGAATAATATCAAGAAAGTTATATTAATTCAGAATTTTAACTTAAGGGTTCATTTTGGTTTATCATTTTGAAAAAAATAATTTTTTTTTTGCATTTTTCGAAAGTAGACATGTGTAGAATTATCATACAAAAATTTTAGAACGATCCGAGCAGTCTAAGTATATTATTTTGCGACCCAAACACATAGAGATATTACAGATAGAGGAGACAAACCATCTGCGATGGTGTAAGTGGAAATGTCTCTGCATGAATATAGCAGCAAAAAACAAAAGTTTGATATTGACCTGACAAAAACAGAATTACTTGAAAGATGTTTAGGTGGCCATACATTTAAAATAATAATGAGTGCTTCAACAAATGCGTTTGGGTTATGGTGCCTAAACACCTATTTAATGGTAAAAAAATTGTGGAAATAGCTTTTAAATTGGCAGCTTGTATATTCAACGAAGGTTTTGATCCAATACTGAAAATAATGCACGTTTTGGTGATAAAACTTGGCCCTATCGCAGTCAATTACGCTAGTAACCGCGGCAAAACGCGCGTGCGCTCAGCCAATTGTTTGAGCGGAGAAGCTTTGATAGAGGCCAGGACACAACGAAAAAAGGCTAAAGTGGAAGAAAATGAGTATTTTGAAGAAGCAGAAGGCATACTGTATGATGCAGGCATCGCAGAATAAGGTAAAGTCAGACTTTTTAAAAATTTGTTAAAAGAAACTTTAAACGCGTTTTTCTCGAAACAACGTTTTTTCGGTTGGCGGGCATGATATCTCCGAAACTACTCAACCGATCCTTCTGAAATTTTACCCACATACTCTACACATGAATGGCTATTTTGCATGCTACAACCAAGTAAAAATATTAATTGTTACTATTTTTTTTTTACAAAAAACTGCGAAAAAATCAACGATTTTTTTTTTTCGAAAAATGGCTGTCATTTTGTTTTGTTTCATAAAAATTGATAGTTTTAGCATACCCGATAGCCATTGTCATACTAAATTTAAAACCGTTTAATTTTTTTGTTTTAGATCACCCGTTCTCAAATTTCGATGCCCGCCAACAGCATACCTTTTTTTGACGGGTTCACGTTTGTCAGCCATTTTGGATGTCAAAAAACGTTAAAAACAATAAAAAAAAATTTTTTTTCTTGTACTTCTAGAGTGTATTTATCATACCCAACAACTTTCATATGTATATGTATCCTACAAAGCCTAAAAAAAAATCGTGAAAATAGCCTTTTTTTCGGCGTAGAAACCAGAATGAACCCTTAAATGAAAACTTTCTACCTAAACATGACACAAATTAAACTTTTCACAACCCCCGTAAGTAATGTTTAACTCAATTCTTTTTTTTGTTTCCCACATGTGTAGAGAGAAATTCTTTAAAAGACTTTTGCGAATAGACTGTGGTTCTATCTCACTTAATTAATGTGATATTTATATTCATAAAAGCCCGATCTTATTGTATCTCCATGTGTCAAAAAATATTAAACCCATTAAATTATAAAATCGTTTCATTAGCCCTGCCTAAATCCATGTTGAACATCTAGATCTACAGTATACAGCATTAATAAGTCTGTTTTAAGACCGGAAAACTATCATCATTCCGGTGTAGTCGATTCTTATCTTTAATTTATTAAAACACACCCGCTTAAACTACAAACTCATAATGATAGGACTCACGTCTCCCATTTGTTTTAAGGATTACCTGCAGCTTCCAAAAAGACGTAATTCCAAAAAACCCTTTCACTACACTGAGAATTTTTCCATTCTCAAGAAATAATATATATGTCTTTTCTTAATGTTTTAAGCAGCCAGAGGCAGTCGAACTATCATCATTATCCTCTCGATCAGTAACTTACCAGCTGAGCTATGGTCACTTTTAATATTTTTATAGCACCCTTTCATTCTGAAATGAAATTTTGTCAACTTCGTCTATTTTGTTTTTTTTGCAATAAATTTTCTTTAATAACTATATTTGTAAAATGATCATTTTCGTAATTCTATTCATTACATTAATTATTGGCGCCTCATCTTTTTTTTAGGTAGTCTTTAAATTATAGGCTTATGAAATTTTATAAAACTCTTCAACGAACGAGGGAATAAAGTAATAACTTGCAGCGACGCAACAACAATGATAAGCGCATTGAATAATGACATTGTCGGGACGTAAATATTTCTAAAATATTTTACACGATGCAATCCATACCAAAGCAAGACAAACATTTTAATTATTTGAAAAAATTCTAATAGAATTTAAGAAAAATACATTTACTAACATGATAATACTTCATAGAATAAGAAGGGTTGCAATATTTTACATATCTGAAAAACTACTAATGAGCATAGCTTTGATAACTTATGATCATTTTTTTTATTTTCTATAAACTGTTGGACTCAAGTAATTTTCTTAATTATTAAGTTTATTTAGAATTCCATGTTGTAAACAACCAACATAATAACTTGATTTGATAAAAGTTTTTCCTAATCCAAAATGTTGACACCAATGGTTAAACATTAACATTTCTGGATTTGAAAATTAGACATGATAGTGTATCAAATATAAGATGGACTCTTTAACAAATAATAGAAATAATTGTTCACTTGTTTTAGACTGAGAAAAATAAATGAAGTAGTTCAGATTCAATGATTTTCTGACGTTAATAACAAGAATTAATTAATAATAATTTTTCAAAGATTGTTTTATAAAATCAGATAATACTTGATAAATTTATATTTTTAGTTGATTCTTTTTGTAAAAAACACTCTACAATTTTTTTTCTAACTTATCTATTTGTTATTTTCCATGATTAAAAATCGTTTTTTTATAAGATTGATTTCATGATCACATTCTAATATCATTATGTATCCTTGGATAATTGGATAGATAAATTATTTTTGAAAAAGTTTAGCTGGAGTTAGCGATTTATTAATATAGAGTTATTTGCTTTGTATTAAGTCTAATATCAAAGACAAATTTATTAAAACATCAGAAATATTAATTTAAAAATTTATAAAGTTTTGAGTTCTTATAACCATGTTCATATTACTGTGTCTTGTAGAAATAGATTGTACTTTTGAAAAGATTATGCAGGTTCAAATAAAAATCATATTAATTCGTACTTGCCAATAGAGGATTTAGAAAAATTTGTGATTTCATTTGCAGAAAGACATTTTGTGCCTAATACATCTTGTTTAAAAGAAAGCAATTTAATAATTCAAGAAGAGAGACTATAGTATCCCATACTATACAATGCACTTTGCTTACCTAAAGATTTAATCGGAGATAATAGTTTATTAAAATCAAGTCAGTTTGTTGAGTTTAAAAAAATTAATTCAAATAATTTAAACATTGTACAATGCAATGACAAGCAAGAAAGAGAGATTACAACACTTTGTAATGAACAAGTATCAATTAGTTGTACTAGTTCCAAAGACCAAGATAGTTTTGAGCATGAAAACATCCCTAAAGTATTTTCTTTGGTAAACCAATCCTTAAGTTTAATAGAAAAGCCAATATATGAATTGCAAACAATAGAACAAGCATTAACCAATTTTAATCTATCTAATCAAGAGAACTGGGGAATTCATAATTCTTCTGATTATTTTAGGACTCTCGAAGAAGATTTATTTTCCGAAATAAATTACAATGATCTTTTTCTTACTACAGAAACATTTAGTCCTGCTCAATATTTACCTGTCTTTTTCGATACAGATAGTTTAGAGACAACCATGGACAATTGTAGCATAGTTATTAAAAAATATGAAAACTTTATTGAACATCCGTTGTCTCTTTTTTCTCAAGATACTAGATCTAGAAAAAAACATTAGATAGCAGGGGCAGAAAAAGATATGTCATTTTCACACTATTCAAATATAACTTCAAAATCCATATGTAGAGTAGACTCTATCGATCAATCATACATGAAATTTATTAACAACAAAATCATAGAATTTTATAATTTTATTTCAAGTTTCGATATAAAAAAATCTTATCAGTTTGAGGAAAAAGAACAATACTTGTCAGAATTTACATTAACTAGAGTACTTCTAAATTGTAACCAAAAGTTATTGTCTACATTGTTAAGGAGAAATAATAGTTTAATTAATAGAAAGAATACATATTTGTACATCTCAGTTATCTTGAGAAAGGTTGTTGAAAGCATTCAGAAGGAATTTAGTACTAAGGCAAGCCCTTTTATGGAGATAATAAAGGAAGTAGATAGGATTAAATCTAAAAATAATGAATTTAAAGAATTAACTACTATTTATTGCATTTTAAAATTTAAATAGTATGAATTTTATGAAATTTTTATGGTTTATTTTCTTACAAGAGTAATGAACATGATGTTAGATACTGATATTGAAGATAAAGGCAATAGAATTTTTATTTGTTATAATTTAATATTTCTTATTTTGGATAAAAAGACTTCAAAAGTTAGAAGCAAGATCACTAATAAATCAATGAAGAATACATATTACGGTATATGTTTTATTTCAAACTACTTAATATGTAAAGATAAGAAAAGAAGAATGAATGAAATCTTAAGAGGGGACCCTAAAAAAATTTATGATACTTTGATATTAAAAAAGAATTTTCTGAAGCATATCTTTTATTCATTAGAAATTATTTTTATAAATAAACTTTTGGATGATTTTGAAATAAAAGATGTTGAGACTAGAAAAAATTGTAAAAACATTTCAAAGGATAACATTTCTAAATATTTTAACAGGTTTAGAGATATTAACAAGTTTAAATTGATAGAGGTATCAGAAGCTCTTTATTCCTATATAATCAAAAAAGACTTATCAATACTAGACAATTTAATAACTAAAGAATAATAAAATTTGATTAACTTTATTTTAATAATCGTCTAAAACAAGGTTTAAAGAAACTTGGTTTGGCTCTTAAAAAGTTAATTCAATAGATTTATCTTTAACACGTAAGAACTGGACACTTTCAAGCTGTTTTTTTTAGCAATATACATAAAAACTATTTAATTCAAGAATTTATCACTCTAGGGCAAGAGGTTTCAACCTTTTTTTGATAGAATTTTTTCGCGGCCCCCTTTTTTGAAAATTTTTTAGCTTAAGAATAAATTATCTTTGCATTAACTTAATTTTGTTCATCAAAATTAAATTTTAGAAACGATAACTATAAGGTTAAAAGAAATATCCTGTTCGATTCAATAGTGTTAAATTAATTTAAATTATAATTAAACTAGCATAGCTTTCCCGTTTAAAACGGGACTTGTTAAGATATGACTATATTAGATATAATTTGTCTTATTCTAGTTTAGTTTAAATTTGATGTATTCTGTCTTATTCTCTAAGAAAACTTACTGAAAATCCAAAGTTGACAAAAGGACATCAAATACTAACAAAATACACTTAAAAATGCTCAGAAAACATGTTTAAACGTAAAGCTTAACTTACTTAAACATACAAACCAATAATTCACGCTAAATTATTTTTGTCATTTTTTACTTTTTCAAATCTTAGGGGTAAAAAATTCAAAAATAAAAATTTTATTAATAAGAGTAGCAAAGCTATCCCGTTTGAAACGGGAATGGTGAAAATTTGAACCCTTTCTTTCAATCTGTTTTTCAAAATTCTGTATGTGCGTGGCTTTCTTGCTCTTTTTTCAAAATCATATCTCATATCTAAAGTTTTCACAAAATAATCAAACTTAAACATATTACCCATTAAATTGCTCTAAAAACCTATTTGAAACCAAAAATTCTATTATTAAAACCTTTCAATTACTAATATCTACTTGTTTGATATAAATTTTTTCGTTTTTCTTAGAAGGAAGGGTTACAAATTTTTTTGAAATCCTTTTATTAATATGATGACTAGCAAAGCTATCCCGTTTAAAACGGGACTTTTTGAGTACTGTTTCTTGTACATGTAATTGTTCTTGCCCAATTTTTTAACTAAGTCTTTTGTACTTTGAAGTACTAAAAAATCTAAAGTTATAGAAAAGAAATCAAAATTAAACTTAGTACACATAAATATGCTTAAAAAACACGTTTAAACATAAAAGTTAAAGCAACAAAATATTTAAAGCTATTATACATGCTTAACTGTTTTTGTCATTTTCTACTTTTTTAAATTTTTGGGAGTTAAAAATTAAAAAATAAAAATTTTATTAATAAGACTAGTTGTAGGTACCCGTTCTAGAAACGGTTTAAAAGGGTTCATTACATATTCATAAAATAATTTTTAGTGATTTTTTCCTCAAGAAAATTCATACATTTGTGCTCTAAAAAAAAACAATCTTTCTAATTTTTTTTATTCATGTCTTTTTCTGCAAAAGCTCCTTAAAGACAATATTCTTTGTCTTATATATACCATTAGAACCTAAATATATGCTAAGACTGTCTTCATGCCTTACCCTAGACAAAGCCACATACAATTGTCCATGTGTAAATAATGGCTCAGGTAAATACACACCAACCTTCTCAAATGACTATCCCTGAGCCTTATGAATAGTCATTGCATAAGAAAGTACAACAGAAAATTGTCGTCTTTTCAAAACGAATGGCAAGAGTGTATCGCTAGGTTGCATATCAATCCTTGGAATAACACCAATTTTGCCCTTTGCCTTTCCTGTTATGATCTCACTTACAATGAAATGCTCCTTTAGCTCCTTGACCCACAATCTAGTTCCGTTAAGCAGATCATTTTGTGGATCTAAGTTTCTTAACAACATCACAACTGATCCAACTTTAAGATTTAACTTATCAGGTGGCAATCCAGAAGGCTGTTGTTTATTCAAAAACTCTAGTGGGAAGCGCATAAACTCATTTGCATCTTTAGTCACAATTGAATTTGCACCCACATAATTTTTTGAATCACCTTCTACTAACTGTACCACCACTTCATTGATCTTGTTTGCATGATCATTTTTTGTGGTAAGTATAATTTTATCCAGAACAGAAGGATCACTTTGAGAAATTTTCGCTTGACCAAAGATTTTCCCAACTAAATCATGCTTCTCTATATACTTATCTGGAATAAAAACTTCATCATTTGCGTCATTTGAAGTTTCATTGCCAATTTCAAGCAACTATTTAGAAAATTCTGACTGGTTGTAAGCACGCATATTAACACTTAATCTTAATACTTTGCAATGCTTCCATAATCTAGAACTCAATAGTGAACTCTCTATAATATCCATAGGTGATCCTTTTAAGACTATGTTTGAAGTCTGTCTGAAATCACCACCCAGCAGGATCATCTTTCAACCAAAGATATCCGGATTGCTCATAAGCCTTTTGAGAACTTCATCAATTGCATCTAATGCAAATTAAGACATCATTGAAACTTCATCAATCAGAATCAATGATGCTTTGATAATTCTTTCTGACTTAGGAGTATTTCTTTGTAGTCTAGATATGCTAGACTCTGTTAGAGGAACTGGCAACTTCATTACACTATGCATTGTTCTTCCTTCTTGTAGTAAATCAGCAGAAATGCCAGTTGTTGCTAACTGTATTGTGCTTTTAAGATAAGAACAAAGCACATTATACAGGTATGTTTTACCTGTTCCAGCTGGACCATCAAGATAAAATAGACTGCCTTTCTTATCGATGTGTTCAATTATTAAATTAAACGCTTCATTCTGATCCGAATTCAAACTTCTAATCATTGTCTGTACATTTTCAGAATTTGAAATTGATTGCTCGACTTGCTCTCTGATATATACACATGGTTCTTGTAATCCTAAAGAATTCATACTTCAACCATGTGAGTTTACTATATCCTTAATGATAGATAATAATCTATCTTTTGCATTATCTATCTCTTTGAAATCCTCTATCATGTCTTCATAATATTTTTCGAAGAGTAATAGAGGACTGCTTAGCTGATTGAATGCACAGATATATCCAAACAAATGTCTTATGCTAACAGGTGGTTGAGTATTAGCTGCTTCTTCTAATACCCTATCCCACTCATTATCATTTATAAGTAGTCTTCTCTCCTCTACAGCCTCCTCAAATGAAGGATATACAACACCATTAAATGTTCTAAGATCTTCAAATGATGTTGCTCCTTTAACATTTAAGAGGAGAAGTCTCAAGAAAAATCTTTCCTTGTAAGAAGGGAGGAACAGCATACAGTCTTGTTATTATTTTACTGTATGCATTTCTCCTTTTTTCCATACTCCTTTGACATAAGTATAATGAAGAGGTATCTCACTGTAGAAGTAATCTCTTGCTGCTGGATCTTCCTCATTTAGCTTGAACCAAGCAAGAAGCTGAATTTGTTGCAAATCAGAATTTCTAACAGCTTCTTCTTCCCTACCTTCTTTAAATACCACCATCTGTTCTCTTGGAAGATGTACCGGAAGTCTATTGATCTTGTGAGACCTATCATGCATCTTATATTCCATCAGTCTCCACATAGCTTCAGGTGCAGAGACATATCTAGAATTAATGTATTGATCGATCTCATTATTGTCTGTAATTTGTATTTCTGCACAATCATATCCTTTGTAAATATATTTAAATATGTACTTGACTGATTTTATAGAAGTACAAACTTCGACATTAATATGGCAGTTAAACTTAGCAAGCAGGTACTTATTATAAGGCACAACATTTGCATTAGTACCATTGTACCCTTTGATATTACAGCTACCATTCTTGCTTCTTCTGTAAGATGGATAGCCATCCTTATTTATTTTTGTTTTCTCAGCAAACTCCTTTGGAAAGACTTTGTACAAATTCCATTTTCCATACATGGACTGGGTGATATTTGCTTCTCCACATGGTCTATGTATCATATGCTTAAGGACACGTTCGTGGAGAATCTAATCTGTTTTATCTGGAATTTCTGCTGAAACAAAGTTACCTATCTGCTTAATGCTGTTAATTTTACTCTTTAGGATAACTAAAATGTGAGCATAAGGTAGTCCACGTTTTTGGAACTCTATAGAATATATATGAGCTACCACCTCTCCAAATACTTTGCCAGATAGAATATCATCCATGACTACTTTCAACTTGAGATGGAAAACTTTAGCTACCAAATCTGGTCTATCAAAAGGAGTTTGTCCCTTAAATAAGTTCTCCTTTATCTCTTTCCAATTTGGATTGCAAGTCATAGTAATAAATAGATCTGGTTTCCCATATTTAGTCACAATAGCCATGGCATCGTGATATCTTTCCCTCATATTCCTAGGAGATCCTTGGAATGTAGATGGAAGTAATATGGGTCTTGATGTGTCTGTTGAATTATTATTGACATAGTCAACCAATCCTTTATAATAATCTACTCTTAGCTTTTTTTTGGTTCAACTTAATGAAGTTAAGATTGTTTGCCTCAACTTGCAAATAAGAGTCAACAGCTCCCTGTTGAAGTAATTTTCCTCCATGTAATAATGGATTAAAAACACCGCTTTTTATTTTGAGTTGAGCTATCTTGTATTGAAGAAGAGATATCGTGTTGAATTCACCGGTATATGATCTAAGAGCTAGATTCGGCTCCCATCCTGACTCTCCATGTGGAAAGAAGATAGCATATGTCATGGGATCCAGATGTGGACTTAGAATATTCAAACGTGTATAATTATATGCATCACTTCTATTGTATACCTTAATATCACGTTCAAATGGAGGTTCACCATTTGAATCAGTAAACACTATGGCAATTTCATTTGCTCTAGGATTGTTGTATCTTCTTTGGTCTCTTAATAAATTCTTTCTAAAGAACAATCCTAAATCTTTAACTTCATTGCCAGCACTAACTTGTTCATTGATTACCTCTCCCATATTCTTAAATGAATTTGAATAGGGATTTACTTCTCCTAAAAGAACATCTAAGTCTTTCATTAATGTCCTATCACACTTGAAATTAGATCCATTTTGTAACCTAATGTCTGTTGCTATTTCTGTGTCTAAGACGTAGAGTTGTGAGTACTTCTTAACATCACCTTCTCAGTTATTGTTTACATTGTAAACATTGTGGTATACTTGTCCATGGATTTTAAAGCAATATGGACCATTGCTTATTGTCTCAGTATCTGCTCCCATTGAAGCAAAAGATAATGTTGAATTGTATGATCTGATAGTCTTAAAGTTCTTGCTAAGATCATTCTCCCCAGCCATAAGACTCTGCAGCATTTCTGGATACTTCTTGGTCCTTTGCAGCTTTACTTTGCCAAAATGACAACAACTTTTAAAGAGACCCTCTCTATTAGCTTCATCAGGAAAGTGTAATGCTCCACAGAATTTACACTTACTATCTAACACTCCACAATAATGTTCTTCAACATTCTGTACATTCTCAAGTCTTGGTAGAGTCCTAGACACAGAATTCAGATTTTCATCATCACAAACGAAACTAAATATGCTGTTAATCCTAATTTTTTCGTCACCATTGTTTTTGTGGTTTTTTAAAGCAGTTTTAAAAGTAACACTATTGTTAAACAGATTAACAATGTTATCTGTATTATTGTTATTCTCGTGAGAGATACTATTGCATGTGTTACTTTTGAGTTCACATAAATCTTTATTTTGCTGACTTGATGTAAACATAATGGGGTCAAAATTTTTTTCTTTGAAAGCTTTTTTTAAAATTTTTTTTTGTGAAGAAATTAATCAAATTTGTATAATATTCTAAAATTATCAAAAAGACTTCAAATTAGACCCAAATATACAGAGAAATTGTCAAAATACATAATTAAATACAAAAATGCTGATAGATGATGTTTTTAAGACATGAAAATTACTTTACATTTCTTAAAACTTTTTTACTGTTTTATCAGAAATAGGGGTTAGAAAATTAAAGAAACATTCTTTTATATATATGATGATGACCAGCAAAGCTATCCCGATTTAAACGGGACTAATTGAAGTATTATTCCACAGTCTAATGCCGTCTTCTTTTTTAACTTTTATGTTTTCTCTTTCTGACTCTGAGTAACAAACACTTAGTAAACTTCCGAAGTCGCTCAAACGGCATTTAATTCCAACATAGTACCCATTAAAAAGCTTAAACCCCTTAACTAAACAGAAAAATTGAATCAATAAAACGTTTAAAGCAATAATTATAACTTAATTCGTTTAACCATTTTCAACTTTTTTTCAAATTCTGAGGGGCTAAAAATTCAAAAATAAAAATTTTATTAATAAGACTAGCAGAGCTATCCCGTTTGAAACGGGTCCTGTTAAGATATGACTACATAAGATTTAGCCTGACTTATAAGTTTTGTGTACTATGTTCTTATTTTTAAAGAAAAACTTGCTGAAATACAAAGTTACAAAAAAGACATCAAATACAGACAAAATACACATAAAAATGGTCAAAAAAATGTTTAAACATAAAATTTGAAACAACAAAAACGTTTAAAGCGATTATACACGCTTAATAAATTTTGTCATTTTCTACTTTCTTCAAATCTTAGGGGTTAAAAATTCAAAAATAAAAATTTTATTAATAAGACTAGCAGAGCTATCCCGTTTCAAACGGGACTTTTTAAAGTAATGAATTATTTAACACCTCAAAAAATAAATTACAATTATTGTACACCAATATATCTTTCTACTTTTTAAGATTTTTATATTTAGCTTAATAGTAGTAAAATTTGTAAAATTTCAAAAAATAGGGGCTAAAAAAATAAATATTTTCTAAAATTTAAACTTTTTATATATATTGATGACTAGCAGAGCTACCCATTTTAAGAATGGGGTTGAAAATGAGTTACGATGTCGATACACTCTAGAAAAATTATTTAGATCTTCTTGCTACTTTTTTTTTAACAATTTGGCGTGTTAAAATGTTTATCTTTTCGCTTATTGCAGTAACATTTCGAAAAATAGGGGTTAAAAAAATAAATAAAAATGAAAATTCAAACCTTTTATACATATTGATGCCCCTAAAATAAAATAACTTTTATTGCAGACAAAACAAGAAAAAGATCGAGAAAAACACAGCAAGAAAAGGGTAGATTACATCTCAGCATACTTGGAAAGCTTAGCTTATAGAAAACTGAATGCTCCTTAATAATTTTTTTACTCTAAATCATTTAATAGCTTCAAGTTAAAAAAAAAAACATACTTTTTGTGCTATTTAAAATCAAATGGTTGCTCATTAAAAGAAACTTATCGCGAACCTCAACAAAATTTTCGAGGACCCATTTTTGTCCGCAGCCCCAGATTTGTGAACCCTGTTGTAAACAACCAATGATTACGACAATCTTTAATAGCACATTGTTAATGAACTCTCAGTTTGCTTGGGGCGAAAAACGTGATTCCTTAATACTCACGTGTTCGAGTCTAAGTCTATGCACAGTTTTGTCTTTTAAGTCTGACTGTCTTTACTCCTGAAATGATGTTTAAATGGGCTCTCTTGACGGGCAACATGAAATAAATAGCTGTTGTAAGATATTCTTATTTGTATTTGTATTTTATAAAATACCCTCAACTAGCATATCTTATTAATAGTAAAACAAATTAATTTTTTAGCCGTATATAACTTGTTTTAAATAAATAAAATAACATAGAGAAATATGTGTGACATAATCTCGGGGGATGCGACCTGACTCAAGGAATGTCTCGACTATGTTCAACCTGGCGTCGACCGTCCTCCCGATAAGTTCTCTTTTAAAAACATGTTTTTTATAGAAAGACATTTATTTTAATTATTATTTTCTTGGGTTAAAATTTCTAGAAAATTTTATTCTCTCTAGAAATTTCTTAAACAAAAATAATTTTAGAAATGTAGTATCAAGTTATATGTAACTGTTACTTTATTTGTTGAGTTTTATAAACTCTTATATTTTTTATTTTAAAAAATGATTTATTTTTTTGTTGTATTTTATGAATTATATAAATCACATTAAAAATATCACCTAATATGGGAAAATTAATAAAAAAAATTTATTATTTAAACGGTCTAGTTAATTTATCCATGCTTCAGTTTCTCAACTTGTCAGGAGTGTTTTCTGCTTTTTCAAAACAAGATAACGCTTCTACAAAATCATCTTTAGAATACGAAATAGCTGATTATTTAAATTATCTGGATGATTTTATGATATTTCTTCTTACACACCAATAAATGTTGTTGATCACGAAATATTTGAAAGTATCGGTGTAGCCCCAGATTATGAAAAGAAAAATGCTGAATTTTTGAACGATTATATATATGATAATAAACATCAAGAAGAAAAAAGAATAATTTTTGAGCATGCATATAATGACAGCGATCAGACATACAGTGCACCCTCAAACAACTTATGTGGTGGTCTAAGGTCCAGAAGTATTAATAAGAGTATTAATATTTCATCTCAATCAGATTATAACGATCAAAGAAGAGTTTTTGAGATAGGAAATAGTGAAAATACTGTTTTTACGTCTATTTCAACAAATGGATCTTATAATTTTGGTTACGATTTACAAAATAATACCTGCTTTAACCGAACAAATTCAAAGCCATCAGATACAGTTCAAGACGGTGAAATGACTTCGGTCGAAGACACTTCTTTTGCATATGCAAATCAATCTATACTTAGTTCATTTCCTCAACAAAATCTTGTACAAAACAATAATAATCAAGTACAATATCATGTAAATAATCCCTTTAATCTTAATGTTAATGAAAACGAAATATCTCATGATCTAATATCTACTTTAAATAGTAAAGTAATACATTCTAAAGAACTAAACGATAAAATTTTAAGAAAATATGCGAACATACTGAAAAAATCGAAAGATTTTTAGAGATAAATAAAGTCGAAGTAGATGATTTTAAGAATTTCGGTCCATCTTCATTTTATTTAAAGAGGTATTTTGATGTGACTCATGTATCCTTTGAACTTAATTTACGACATGAAATATTTCTCGAACAAAGAATACAGAATTTTTATTACATTATGACCACTTTTGATATTCTAGAATCACATCATTTCGATCCTTCTCCTGCTTCTCAGTCTTTTTTTGTATGAAGTTTTTGATAACGATGATCAAAAAGTTTCAAAAAAAGCTAAAAAGAGTAACTAAAATAATATCATGTAAGAATATTTATTTGTTTCTTAATAAAATTATCAGAGAATTGGTTTCGAATACATTTTTAGAAATGATCTCACGTGAATATTATATTAAGAAAATTATGAAGGAGATAGAACTGATCAAATATAAAAGTAATGAATTTACAGAACTGTATACACTCTACAGTCGATTGAAGTTTAAAAAGTACGATCATTCGAATCTTTTATTTATTTATTTTTCAGTGAAAACATTAAATATCATGTTAAATGGTGATTTTATACATAAGGAGGATAGAATTTTTATTTGTTATAATTTTATTTTTCTTATTGTAAGAAATAAGAGATGTAAACTGAGGAGTCATAATATGACAGATAAAAGGATGGCAAATGATTATGTAAGTATGTGTGTACTGTCTAATGATATTATGTTTGATTCTACAAAAGAAATTCTAGTAAGAATAAAATTGTGATAACCTTGACATTGAAAGTTATCTACTCGATAATTTAGCTCTTTTAAAACATATTTTAGTTTGTCTAGAAATTATTTTCGTAAACAAAATTTTAGATGATTTTGAGGTTGTGGATACAACCATTAGAGAAAAATGTTTTAATCTTACAAAAAAATATGATCAGAAAGGTTTTTAGGATAACTAAAAGGAAAACCCCTTATTGTGGTTAGAAGCATGTCTATGCTTACGTAATTAAATTTTTAACAAAGAGTTATTTGAGCTAAAAAGTTATAAAAAAATTTATTTTTTATTAGTTCTAAACTATGTTCAGCGAAAATTGAATTCAAATTTTTATTAAAAACTTTTTGTTTCTTCTAAACCTATATTCAATGAAAAATTATCTTGTTGTCTGCGACCTTAGATTCATTCTGAAAAACTGTAAAATTTCGAAGTCTCAAATTTTATTTTAAAATACTTAACTTTATCTCTATTTAATTTTAAAATGGATTCAGAGAATTTTTGTAGCCTTTTTTTCTAATCAGGTCAAAATAATATTTACTCTTTACTTGTTAAATTTTTCATGCAAGAATTTGTTGACAGATAAGATACATATAAGTATGTATGGTATGCCACCACATTTTTTAAATAATATTTCCCCTCTTTTTATTCCATTTTCCTTTCCAAAACTATATAAAGATTATAATTTTAAAGGGGAGATATTTGATATGATTTGTGAAATAAATTATTTGTTGAGAACATTGTTGAGTTCTTTTTAAAATGTGGCCGCATCCCAAGGAAATACGATAGTATGCTACACGTCATTCAACTTTATCGTAACATCATACGAATTCCTGTAATAACTTTAAAATTGATAGAAAAGTTAACAGTAATTTTAAAAGAAAACAAGAGTTGATCTTAGAACATTTTAAAAAACACTACAGAACCTTATTTGTTCTAAATTCATAACCATGGAAGTCATTTGGCACCCATTTATCAATTTATCCGGCATAAAAATAGTTTTTAACTACTATTTTTTATAACTGTACTATATACAATTTTATGAAAACCTTTGTAAGGCTTGGACTCTTCCAAGCTGTCATTTGTATAAAAACTATTTATTTTAGAATACTTCATTCTCGGATATATAAAAATAATATATTTAACACTTCCTTTACCCAGATATAGAGGACAGGTAGAGCTACACTAAAGGCACAAGGATATCCTCCTTGTGACAACCTTTGTTGAAATTTGTAATCTCTTTACCCGTAAATTTTTATTCTCCAATTATATATGTACTTTTAATTTTACTTTTTGAGGGACACATTTAAAAAATTCATGTGTTTGTATTTACATTTATTACCTATCGTTTAAAATGTTGATTACTTAACCTTTTACAAATAAATGACTTACGTTACATCTTTTTTCTAAAATTTATCATCAGAATATCTTAAATATTCAACAAGTAAAAAATACTGTTTTATACCTCTAAAAGATCTCAAATAGTTTCTAATTGTTAATACAAAAATATAATTCTGTTTGTAAAAGAATTAATTACAATTTTAATTAAAGTATTGATTCCTTGTCTTTTTAAAATGATTAAAAATGAATATTTTAATATTTTTAACATAAAAGGAAACTTTTGTAAACATTGTGTTGTTGATTTACATAGAAAGAAGTATATTAACCAAATTATTTTAACTTAGATGCTGAGAATATTTTTTTAAGCTAAAAAAAGTTTGGAACCTTTATTGTCATTGGGAAAAAATTATAGTTTGGAATAATAAATGTTGCGCGCCAATAGCGCAATCAGGAAAAAAATAAGGGTAAAAAAATTAAACTTTGGCCAGCAACTGCTTAAAAAATCGTAAAATTTCGTTTAATTTCTTGGCAGACATACTATCTTAATCGAGTCGATAATTTTATTTAGATTAACGTATTAAATTCTTGTATTTGGTCTTAATTTTTTCCTAATAAAAATAGGGTTGCGCTCTTGGCGTGGTTGCGTGCAACATTAAATACCTAGTTTATCTTTTATATAGGGCTTATAGAAATATATGTAAGATTAAGACAAAGAGCATCACATAAAATATAATAATTTTTTAATGTAATTATTTTGTTTTTCGATAACGTTTTATTATTGCTTGTATCTAAAAACTCAGATTCATCTTTTTCCGAATCTAATGTTTAGATGTCTATTTATTTTTAGCAGCATATTTATTCTAAAAAATACGGGTTCATAATATTAAACTTGATTAGAGTAGACAAAATAGAATTATTGTTATGTCTTAACTGCCTAATTAAATCCTCTTCTCTAAGAGACAACTAATTATATTAATTAATTCTCCGAAATATCACTTTTCTCAAATAGATAATTTAGCAAATACAGTCTGAATTACACTAAATAAAATGTGACGTCATGTCAAGACAATAAAGTTTTAACTATGTGCTATGTTTGAAATTATATTTATAATTGTGTGGTGTTGGATGAGAATCATCCAGTTAAGAGTATAAGAGGTTAGAACAAATGAAGATTTAAGTTTCATATTTTGTTTTACATAATACGGCATAATATATAATAAAATACGGCATAAAATACATAATTTAATAAAATACGGCAAAATATATAAACAAAATGAAATAAATAAATATGTCTTTTAATAATAAAAATCTTCCAAACAGACCTAAGCGGACTACGAGAGCTACCTTTCCCAGCATGTGGTATTAACCACATTTCTAAAATTATTTTGTTTAAGAAATTTCTAGAAGAATAAAATTTTTTAGAAATTTTTAAATATAAATTAATTTTAGCCCCAAGAAAGAAAGTTGCTTGAATAAATGTCTTTTACTTAAAAACATATTTTTAAAAAAGAACATATCGGGAGGACAGTCGACGTCAAGGTCAACGTGGTTGAATCGTTCCTTGAGTCTAGTCACATTCCCCGAGATTATGTCAAATTTTTATTTGAATGTAGAACCTTGCTATACACTATCTATTTATAATTTTGAAAAATTATTATTAGATTAGATCAATCATTTATAAAAATTATAATCCGGTTAAGGTCAAATTTATTGTACAAATTTAATATTTAAATAAACTTACAGCAGATTCTGTAAATTAAAAATCAATTTATTTAGATTTTACATTTTAATTATGATATAAATAATATTCAAATTATTTTTTAGGAACTTTAAAAATATTTAAATAGACTATAATTCTATCTGTTTTAAAGATTTAAATCACGGAAACATAATAAATCATTTAGTTCTCCAAAAATTAATGATATTTTTATAAATCAACTATTTATTAAATAACCTTAATTACATAATTTCAAGAATTTATAACGAAAATAACGTATTGATAGAAAATATCATAGCGTAAAATAATATCACTTTTGCATATTGATAAAGAAAGAGAAAATGTTTAAATTTGTTTGTGATTAGATGGGTATGTTTGTATTCTTTTACCTAATAAAATTACGTTGTAGCTTTGAACAAAATGAAAGTTTAAAATTTGAAGGAGAAGCAGAAAAATATATTTCTACACATTTAATGAATGTCAATTACAATGATTCATATGCTTCGTTAAGTGCCCCTGAAATTTGGAAAGAACCTGAAAAAAATGTAGAATCACCTGGTCCAATTTATTTAAGTAATCAAAAATCTAATGAAGGCAATCTCAATGATATTGAAGAGACATCTGCTTGCTGTTTTAATATTTTACAGAATATTGAAGTAGATGAAATGGGATATCAAATCGATTCTCAACCCGAAATAACCCTTTGTTTTGAGGATCAAAAGTCAGATTTACAACATAAGACGGAAAATTTCAATTCTGAAAGCATAATTAAGGAAGACGATAATGGTTTAGTCTCTTTAACATCAGAAAATCAAATGACTGACTTTATGGGATTTGATACACAATCAAATGTAGCACAAAATACATCTGATCAACTGCCAAGCTCTGAACTCTCAGTAAATTTAGGAGCAACAACTCTTGAGAATAGCTTTTCTCAATCTTCTACTCGTTCTCGATCAGAACATGATTTTATTTTTGAATTAGAAGATGCTACGAAAAAAATCTTCAAAATAATTTCGGTAGTATTCATGAGAAAGATGATAAAAGAGAGTCTACAAATCTTTATGCTGTAATTTCCCTAAAGAAAACCCATCACTGCAGAGAAAACTTAGATAGACCTGTAACATACTGTTCTAAAATAATTAGTATTAATTGGCAAAACAGAGATTCTCTTGCTTATGAAATGATACGAAGATACCTTAAAAAGCTAAATAAATACCTAGATCTGGATTACATAAGAAAAAAATGGTAATCAATAATTCGGTAGTTTCTTATTATCTATGTTGTAAGATATTCTTATATATATATTTTATTAAATACCCTCAACTAGCATATCATAACAATCTAAATAAGCTTTGTAGTCCTTTGCACGAGAATAGAAAAGAAATTAAGTCATGCACTGCACTGGTTGAAGAAAAAAATTTTTGAATTTCATAAAGTTGTTCTCAATCTAGTGGTAACAAATTCATATGATTTTGAATATACGGATATCACTTATTTAGGTACTCAATTGCATCAATTTCTTTTTACATCTTGTTCTGAAGAGTTTGGAAACTATTTAAAGAGAAATAATATTTTTATACGTAATAGAAATATTTATTTATTTCTATTAGTTAACATACAAAAGATTTTAGAATTTGTTCCAAATAGGATATTATGTAATAGATATTATATTGTAGAGATAATGAAGGAGATAGAGGACATAAATTCTAAGAATAATGAATTTACAAAATTAAATACAATATACAGTCTATTAAATTTCAGAAATTTGAGAATAAAATAATTCTTATTGTCTATTTCCTTGTTAAGGTAATGAACTTGATGTTTTTTGCTAATACAGAAGACAAGGAGAATAAAATTTATATTTGTTATAACTTTATTTTTCTTATTCTTGAAGATCATAGCACTCAGATTAGAAGTCTCATACCAGATGAATCAATGACAAATACTTATGTAAGCATGTGTGTAATGGTAAATGATTTGATATGGAAAGAAAAAAGAATAAGAATCTATGAAATAGTTTCAAAGGAACCTTTAAATCTTTACAATGCATTACTTTCAAGTAAGAATCTTCTCAATCATATTTTTTTTACGTTAGAAATTATTTTTATAAATAAAATCTTAGATGATCATGAAGAAGATAATGTTAAGATAAGATATGAATCTAGAGATCTATTAGTGAGGCAGATTAAGAAGTACTTCTATAAGTCTGAAGGAATTAACAAGAGCAGATTAATGAAAGCATGTTTAGCTCTGCATAATTATATCATAAAAAAAGATTGTTCGTTATTGAATAAACTTAATTTATTAGATAAGATTGTTTTTATCAATTTAATGTAAAAGTTATGTTTGTAGCATACTTAAGAAAGTGGAATAGCATATAGGTTATGCTGATGTGTAAAATTTAGTAAATTTTATGTACTTAAGTTGGTGATTATCTACGTACATATAATTTACTAGCAATGAAGTTTTCTCCTATGATTTATACAAAGCAGAGATTTCAAGTCTTTAGGTTCAAAAATTTCTATTTTAGAATTAAGATTTTTTATTCCGAATTTATTTTAGTTTATCACGATCAATATTTACTTATGTGCTATGAAACAAATAGATTAGAAGTTAGATGTATTTTAATTGTTGATAAAGTTCCACATGAGAATGTGGTTTATTAGAATAATTTCTATCAAAGAGGATATAAGACATTAACTATTTTCACATATATGCTTCCAAATTATATCTAATATAAATTAATAGAAGTGATGTTTTCCCTTCTAAATTTAAAATACACAGAGTATGACCATATTTTCTTATAAAGAAATTTTACAATTAATATTTAGATATCTAGGTTAGAAAGTTCAACTATGATAATGTCGTGTTTAAATAAATGTTTTTTTTGAATGTGTATAAGCATTAAATCTCTCCCTTAGGTGTCATTGTTACTTATATCGTTTTAAACTATTTTAATATTATTAAGAATCATTTCTATGAAGACTATTTTAAATTTTACTTTAACTTGAAAACCTAAAGTTTTAAAATGTAATAGAAGCTTTTATTTGAAAAAGGCTTGAATAAACACTATATCATATATATGCCTAAGGAATATGTAGATAACTATAACAGGAAATATTAAATTTATTTATTTCTAAACTTTAGGAAAAAAATACTACAATAAAACTCTAAAATTAATCCTTTAAACATTTTATTTATAGTTTGAAATTGTTTAACAAACAAATAAAAAAATTTATTATGAAGCTAGGATTACTGTTTAAGCTTTTAGTTCAGCATACTCCTTCTCTTAGTCTAACGATTTTAACTTTAACAACAAGTCTTTTTAGCCTTAAGAACATCCATTACATCCTCTTTCCTTATATATCCTGGGGGAATGTTTTTCAGAGTCTTTTTCAAGACTAGTGACTACATAAATCTTAAGTTAAACTAAACTTTTAAGTCTTCGTCTGTGTGTGTCGTGAAAGTTAGATACCACACCATTCCATATAATATGGTACAATAGGAGTTTTTAATCCATGCAGTTGGAACAAATTATTTAACAAAAGACTTGTTAGTCTAAAAAATTAACTGAGTATAAAACAAATGAATTAGAATTTAAAATGATGTAAACTATAATAAAACATAGTTTATTTGACTTTTAGATAATTAGATGAAATAGTTTTTTAAGTTTGTATTTCTTGGTGATATTTATACTTTTATAATTAGAGAGATTTAAAAATCTAATGTGTTAGAATAAATTTTATTAGAGAAATAAATATTTTTTTTTAAAAGATAAATTAATTTTGAGTAAATAATTTAAGCAGATGGGATTTCTTTAAAACCTTTTTAATGTTTTTATTATGAAAGCTTAATAAAGTAGAATAGTTTTTCTTAAAAATTTAAAATAGCAAAGGAACTAATAACATATTATAATTCTAATATTCAGCTTCTTTATGTTCTTAAGTATTAGATCTTTAAATAATAAAATAAAAAAAAATAACTATAATGAATCCATAAAAAAATAGATTGCAGGAAAGACAAACAGAGGACCACAAACACCCAGCAGAACATCCACACAGACAACAAGCAGACTCCACAGCCAGACCAACAGAAAAACTCCCAGAAACATAAAGTGTGAGCATACAGCTCCAGCATATCTTCATAGGAAGACTTCGCTTATAGACATTAGATCTTTAATTTAATATGTCACAAAAAAAAATTTGAATTGATATTTTTTTAATAATAAATATATATTTTTATTATGTCTAAAGGACAAAAAGAAGACTGTAAATCATCTTGCGACCAGATGTGACAGGATGCTAAATTTTGATACACAAGATGCCATAATGAAATAGTCCGGTGCATACATTTGCAGTTATGCCTTCGGTATAATCTAAAAACTTCAAAAAAGATACGTAGTTATTCAGTTCAAGAGATCATAAGCAATGAAAAAGTCTAAATCTGAGTGGATACAAGGATTAATACTGATGTTAAAATACAGCACAACAAGCCTGATATTTTTATATTCGATAAAGTAAAAAATGAAATAACATTAATAGAAGTCGGTATAACAAGTCAGGACAACTTGCAAACTGTTGAAACAGAAAAGTTAAGAAAATACGATATCCTTGCTAATGAACTAGGGCTCATGTATAAGGCTAAAACACGGATTATACCGTATGTTGTGTTATAGGACGGCTTGATGACAGCGTGTCACAAGACTCACTTCAAAAACATAGGATTGTTTACCACAACTGATGCTTAAATTCAAACGAAAGTTCTTGCAAAGACTCTGTAAAGCATCTCTTTAGACTAGAGAAGGGGGCTTAGTGAGATAAATGCAGGCTCTGTCGCGATAGAGGAACTGACACGAGGAAAAGGTGTTGTATTCGACTTTAAATACGGTCATCTGGTGCAATCCATAGAGTAGACTCTTTAGTAATTCTTTTAGCTCCAATAAACTGTTTTATTTATTGTGTCGTTTCAGTTTCTATAACTAAAATTAAATAGATTTTTAATAATAAGCTTTATATTAAATAACATCTAGTTAACAGTGCAAAGAAAAAGTTCTGAAAGCATTTTCTTTAAATTATAAAAAATAATAAGATCTCAACTCAAGGGGTAAAAGACAAATCTTTATTATTATTGTCGGTAATATCAATTACGTGTTAAGGGTATTTATTTATAAAAATTATAACCATTAACTTATTACAAACATAGTTTTGTTCATAAGCATAATCTTATTAATTCAGTATAATATAAATTTAATTCAAATTTGATAAAATTACAAAGAAATTCTTAAAACTTTTCTAATTATACTTATTGACAGAAATACTGGTTAGAATGAAGAAACGGTACGAGTTACACAACTTGAAAAATAGACACTCACTTACTACTGGGAAAACAAACAACGCTAACAAAAATAAGCTCCGGGTCAAAATACTGGTTACGTGTCGATGAGTCACAAAATTGAAGGAAAGTAATTGGATACCATAAGATTTTAAATCTATTCATTTCATTGAATTAAAACCTAGAAGTGCTGAAAAATTTTATTTCTGTTTTTTTTTCCTGGGGGAATTGATCCCACTGGTCCTAAATTTAATTTTGGATCTAAGATCAAGATGATAAACAATCAAGTTCCATTTTAAATCTATTTAATAGAGTGACGGTATTTTTATAAAAGCATTTCGTTTTTCCACATAGACCACAAGCAAGACTTCTAAACATTGTATGCTTTCTTATTTAAGAGATTACAAAATAGCGAATATCGTCTTTAAATTAAGTAATTTTATGATTTCAAAGATTTAAATACCAACTTACAAATGCTTGTTATTCTCAATTTCTTCAAAATTTAGTTCTTAAACCAATTTATTTTTATTTTTTTAATTTTTTTACTCAGCATTTTGGATTATAAATAGTATATTCTATGATTTATGTATTGTAAATGTAACCTTTTTATATATTTTTCTGATCTAATAATATTTTATCTAAAGATTTGTAAATAAATCTACTTCAAAATATCCTACAACTTCAAATTCAGTATTGCAAAGATGGCATCTTGTGAAAAAATTAGAAAAATATTCTATCAAAAGTTCATTTCCTAAGATATGAGAACAGTTTAGGAGAAGACATTTAGAAGTAACTTTTATATCTCCATCTTTTTTAGTTAATCTATATTCCTTCCCTTCTACAATGCTCACAAAATATTTGTTCGAATAAGTATCAGGTTCCTCTATTATTTTGCTGGTCAGATCATTTTTAGACTTATAATAATCTAGTATCAATTCAAGTGGAACATCATCTGTATTGAGTACTTCTAACTCAAGTGAGTTTTTTTTAAATGAACATATTATATGTTTCTTATAGCTACATGAAACATATTGAAGTAGTCCCGTAACATATTCAAAAAATTCTTTTGTGTATAAATAAAATACTTTACTCTGTAGATAAGAAACATCAATATCAGTATTTTTAAGTTCAGTTTCATAAATTTCATCATATTTCATGAATGTCTTGTAATTATTGTAAATATATAACTCAGTCATTCTAGAATTTGTAATTCTGTTGTATTTAAAACCTTTATGACTGAAAAGAAAAAAGAATGTATCATTAGATGCACTTTCAAAGCAATCAATTCCTTCATTAATAATTTCATAGTATCTTGTTTTGAAGTAGGGGACATCAAAAGATCTTTCAACCTGATGAAGGTTATCAGTGCTTAGATAACTTGAAAAAGCTTCTAGGAAATATTTGTATTTTTCAATCAAAACTAAATAATAATCTAAGATTAAATAAAACCAAGCATTGTTATAGATAATAGACTTTTCCAGAAAATTATTATTTTTGTAAATTACTTCAACAAATAAATCAAATAGATCTCCATCAAGTTTATCTTTCATAAAGTAAACTAAATCATCAACACTTTCTTCTATTTCTTGGTTAGTGCTAGAAACGATGATAAGATTTTGTATCAACAGGGTTGAATGAACAGAAGATACCAAATAATTTCTCATGTCTTTATCTTTATTAAGTTTAATTTTTAAAATTAATTTTAAAAGATATGGATTTGTATTTTCCTTCAAGATGTAATTAAAAATATGTTCTAATTAGCTGTCTGCATTATTTAGTAGGTTCAAAAATATTCTATTTTCGAAATTATCAGTACAAGAATTAAAACATATACTGCGACCCGAGATTAAGATATCAAATATACTTTCATCCTTAACTAACATATTTTCCTTTAATTTCTTCAAAATTATATCATCATATTTATTTTCATCTTCTATTTTACTTTCATATTCACCTATCAAGCTTGAGTTAGAAACACATGCAATGTGTAAAATAAAAATCAAAAACATTTATGGTTGAATTTGAAACATTATATCTTATCTAAGTTAATATTGAGATAACAAATTAAATCAGTCATTAATCATTATTTGATTTTAATCTAACTGTTACATTTTTTAATTAAAAACAATTATTTTAGTTCTAGGAGACAAAAAAGTTAGAAGAAAACGCATTTTTCACTAATATAAGTACTTAAATATATATAAAAAATGTATATTTGTATATTGGTAAGAAATGAAAGATTTTGAATCATAAAAGTTACTCCTTTTCAGTAAGTATATTAAAAAAACTTGTTTAAAAAAGATAAATTACGACATATTTGATGTTTTTACGATATAAAGAGACGATAAAAATCATATGCTTAATTATGAAAAAGTACTTGTAGCGTGGGATATGATGTAGAGATGCGATAGAATAGACTAATTTTCAAGAGATTTGTTCTCATCACACATCACTTGTTATCTAATCGTACTTAAATTTAAAAAAGTAATTAATGTATAATTAAAAGATGATTAGTAAACAAATAGAAGAGAGATCAATCAACTTGAATTGCTTACTATTACATAGCATAGTTTATCTTGAGCGTTGAGTTTAAATTTTATTCGTTAAAAAAAATAATTAAAAACAGAAACAAAAAAAGATATTAGTTCTTATAGAGTCTGTTACCATTTAATATTTAATCTAAGAAAAAAATTAAAATGTTTTATAAGGCGTAGACTCTTCCAAGCTGTCCTTTATACTATTTAAATAAAAACTATTTATTTTAACAGAATGCTTCATTCTGGGATTAAAATTGTTATATTTTAAAATCAGAAATTTGCATCAGGTTAGAACTATACCTGGAAACCCCGAAAGTCGAGCGGCACAAGGATATCCTCCTTGTTCCACATTTTTAATACATTTAAAGAAAGGAGGTATTTTTCTAATTAATTCTATAAGCTATGCTCCCAAGTACATTGTGATGTAATCTCTTCTTTATTCGTTGTGTTTTCTTAATCTTTCTTGTTTTGTCTTCTAATAAAGTTATTTTATTCTATTTTTTTCAATTAATAAATTCTAAAACATAATTTTTCTTATTTAAAACACCAAATTTATCTGCTGATTCTATTTTAATCTCAAGTCTGCCTACTTTCTGGCCACAAAAATAATTTATTTGCACTTGAAAAAACATTTACGCAAAAACATCTTTTTGAAACAAAGAAAGTTTTTGCAAGCAAAAACGGTACAACCATAAATTATGACTATTATTTAACTAAGAAGGCATAACTGATATATTTTAAATTGAATTAGCATGGTATATGTTTTCTAATGTCATAGAAGATTTACAACGAATATATCTGTCTTTTGAGATGTGTTTGGTTTTATGCTTCTAAATGTATTTTAATAGGCGCTGTTACACCTTAATAAGGCTTTGAATATATTTTTATTAATAAAGATTGATAAAGCTAACTCTGTAACATATCTTCATTTCTGCGGAAAGGCTTAAAGTTAGTCAAAAATTACTGTTAAAAGATATTTTTATTCATTAATAGCTTAAACTCAAAAATTTTAATTGTGTTTCATTCATTAAAATAGGGTAAATTTATTGTTAAAACATAAAAATACATTATGATTATAAAAATGAACTTGATCCAAAAATTCTTCCAAATTTTCAACATTCTTATTTATTAAAAATCTCTTTTTAGGTTTTGATTAGTTAAAAGTTGTAAATAATTTATTAATAAAGCAGAGGTTTAGATGCTTTTGTTCTAGCTTTAAAAGCTCTAGACGAGAGATTTGGAACTCATGAAAATTGCCTCAAAACTCTTACATTTTTCACTTTTGTCCTTTTTTTCTGACGTGCTCTAAGGAAATACACTCGCGCGTTTTTTTAGTATAATAGACTGGGTTCAGGCTTTAATGCAGATAGACAGATCAATTCTTTTTCTGTATATATCATGTTACTTAGTTACCACACCATCCCATGTTAATGCATAAGGCATTATCACTGACTTGTATCCATGTATTAAACTCAGCTCATTTGTTAGAACATCATACTTACATAGTTTTTCAGTCTCTACTTAGTGTAGATTTTCTAGTAAAGTTATTCCTTTTCCAATTATAAAGATCTCTTTTGATCGTTTTTCGATAATCATTAAGTCCGGTCTTTTATGTTTAATCTTAATATCTGTTTTAATAGTAGTATCTACGCGTATTTCTACATACTTATTTGACACTATCTCCTGAACTGAGTGGCTTTTTTTTTTGTACTTTGATATCGTATCTATTGCACAGAGATAAATGAATACATTTGACCATCTCATTGTGTCGTCTTGTATAATCGTTTGACAGCAGTTTCATGCACTTAGAAGCAAGAAGACCGCATGTTTTAATAGATATTTAGAGTGTGGAGATTTAGATTTGTCTCCAAGTTAAAAGTTAAACTTTCTTTTATATAAATTTTCATGCACATTACATTCCAAAATTGCCAATCAAGACCTTTTTTATAAATTATAATTGTTGATACTTTCTCTTCTATTATTCTTTGTATATTTATAATTTTTTTACCCATGGAATATGATAAAGGTAAAGAAAATAAACAATTTACTTACAAACGTAAGAGTCTCTGATAATTAAATCAATATGTATTTATTTAAGGCTTTTAAAAATAATTTTTTATTTTGAAATGGAAGAATAAGACTAAAAAATATTTCTTGTTCTCTTTGTAGATGTTTTTTTACTGTTTTAGAGTAAACTGGATAAACTATTTACATTAAATAACCTTTTTATTAGTTATAATCAAGTCTATTTCTCAACATAAAATTCTTCAAACACCCGCAATTTATATTTTTAATAAAATCTGTAATATTAGGTTAGGCCTAATCTTGATGCAAGATCACCGCCTCCTGTTTGACTGGATTTAAATTAAATTATTCTTATAAAAGAATTTGCTTTACCTAAATGGTGATAAGAATGCTTTACTTCTTATAAAATAAAAAAATATCTACAGATTCGATCTCGCTCGATTTTATATAATAACGTCCTAAAAATTTACATGTTGAAAACTTTTTTTATTGGGACAAACTTATTTTCTTCTACATTATATAAACGGGATATAATCTATACATCGTCGTGGCGTTACCATCAGGTAGACGGTCAGAACATAGAAATGCTTCGACGATGCTCATCCCTGTATGCTTAGAAAAAGCAGACTTATTAAACCTTTTATTTATTTTATTTGGTTTTTATGTCATTCTTTCTTCTTCTTGTTCTTGTTGGGGTTAACATAAAAGTTTTCACACAATGTGGTGAAATAATACCACAATCGTGTTGTGTTATATGATCTGAGATGATTTTTGTAAGAGCTCAAGTTAAAGAGATAATAACGAAGTTAAACAGATTAGCCGCAGATAAATATTCTTTTATAGTTGAAAAGATTCATCAAAGTAGTGATCATCAGCTCCAGTATAGTCTAATACCTTAAAGATTAATTGTTTTTTTCGTATATTTATTAACATAGTGTTGTATACCCCAATTTAAAAGTTATGGTGTTAAAATTAGAAAGTTTTATTTTTTTAATTAAACTTTTAATCTAATTTATAAAATAGAGTAAATTTAGAAGATATCTTCTATCTGTCCTTGGTTAATCTAATTACTGCTTATTATATGTTATGAAATTTTAGAATAATATGGAGTGATAGATGGTAATTTAAATATTACTTTTTTAGTATAGTTAGTAATGAGTTTAGTAAAAAATTATAAATGCTGTTGAAATTCTATAAGCTAAGCTATCCAAGTATGCAGAAAATGTAATTTTTCCTTGTTTTGCTGCGTTTTCCTTAATTTGTTCTTGTTTTGTCTTTAATAAAAATCTTTTTATTTAATTTATTTAAATGCTGTTGAAATAGTTCATTCAAAAAATGTTGTACTGCTTACAAGAAGATTGCTCAAGAATATAAAATTACTAGAGCATATTTTAACTTGATAAAAAAAATTGTAAAAAATACAGATACTGTTCCCTGAATCTGTAATAAATTATAACACTCTTATAACAATGTCAAAAATATTATATGATCTAAGAAAACAAGAATATATAAAGAAGGATAATAAGTAAATTTGAATGCTAGTCTTTAATAAAGGAGAATAATGTCATACTCCTTGGAAAAATAGAGTTCTAAAATAGAAATCAAGGATTTATTTTCTTTAAATTTCTTCATACCCCTGTTATGAAGAAAAAATATATATTTAAAAGTTTTACTAAAACTTTTTATCAACCAAAACACAGATTACTATATAAATTTATTGTGGTGTATACCACAAATAAGTGAGACCAAGCAAATAATAAAGAAAAATAATTAGAAAGTTATTAACTGTGTGTAAAAAAATAATTCATCAAAGAAGCTCAAACAAAAAAAAAGGTAGATGATTACAAAGTGACGAATTTAAGAATATTTTCATATCAAATTCGAAAATTCTTATTAATTACCAAATCAAAAATCTTGCTACGTAAATTTTTAATTCATAGAGCTTTACATGCTTTTAAATTAGCTATTATTTAGTTGTAAAACTGAGATCTTAAAATAACTATGATCTTATAACAGAAATCACTTTTTGCATTTTATTACACATAATATGTAAAACATTTTTTTAGGTCTTCATTGCGGCCATATCTACAGAAAATCACCGTATCTTTCAGATCTCTCCGAGGTTAAGACTGTAAGAGCCTTGTGAGTACTAAGATGGGAGACCGCTTGGAAAATCAAGGTGCCGTAATTTTTATTTTTCATCAAAGCTATTTCAGAAATCAAGTACCTTTGTTAAAAAACTTATGTTAGGTAAAATATTCATGTAGCTAACAAGAGATATCCAGTTTTAATCACTATTTATTTACATAAGTTTTCAAGAAAATAAAAATGTTAAATAGCACAGATAATGATCATTTTATAGTTTAGGGTTTAATAAGTTTACAATTTAAGATTCAATGATTTCATCCCAAAATCCATGGGTGTTTTGATTATGCTAGAGCTAAAGCTCACTGCTTTGATGTTTTGTCTCGTTTTTAGAAGCATTAAAGAATATTTTTTCATTTATTCAATGATTTCATCGGAAAGCATACAAACTATTTATTTTCTTAAGCAAAGAGAGTAGAGCCTTTACTTATCTAATTTTTATTTTTAATAACTTTTCATGGAAGACATGTTTTAAATTGTTTCTTACATTACAAAATAGGTATAGTTTTACCTAAACGAAAAGTAAATTTTTCTTAATGGTTAATTCTGAATCTTTGTTATCATAATAATAAATGTTAATAAGAGGTATCATACATCTAATGTTAAACTATAAACTCAACTTTTGCAATAAATCATCATTCGTTTGGAACTTCTTAATGTTATAAGTGTAATTTATGAATTTAATTATCTCCTACATCAATTAATAAGTCATCTTTTTTTCTGTTTTTTATTTCTTAGCTATAATTATCTACCTTCAATTCTACTATCCCAAAAATTTAATATAAAGCAGATTTTTTAGTGTGTATTGATAACTTTTTTTTATATTAAATTTATTTTATTCCTATATACATTGATATAACAATATTACTTTATCTCCCGCATAATTTTGATAGAGACAAAAAACCGAGGCTCTTTTAAGTTAGCCTAAAAGAAGATATAAACACCTCTTCCAGTATTTAACTTTTATGTAGTCAAATTTACGAATCATTTATTTAGATTTTACACTTATTTACAGGCTATAGAAATTTTAAATTATTATTTGCTATATAAAGAAGTGGAAGAACAAGGTTTTTAAACAATAGGTTTATTCTTTTTAGGCATCCCTTCTTTGGGATTAGAATATTTATATTTTAAAATGTGATATATTAAAATATAAACAAACAAACAAAGAACCTGACGAGTCCTCCTTTGAGGTACTCCTCTAAAATACCTTTATTGAAAGAAACTGAACTAAAATTTTTATTGTTCTTTGTTTCCCTCTGCATTTTCGATAGGTTAAAAATATAACAAAATTTTAAATAAAATTTTCCATGTGGAAAGTCATACCACAGAACCTAAACAAACAAACAAATAGTATTATAGATCATTCAGCTTGAATGATTTATTATACGACAATATTTATTTTTTTTTGTTCTCCTGAGCTTTTAAGAGGTCTTTTATCTATTTTATAACGTCTATTTTTCGTGTAAAATGTGTGTCTCTTGGAAGTTAAAAAAAAATAAAACTTTGGGGACCAAATAAAAAAAGCATACGAAAAAAACCACAGAACAGTGGGTAAGGAATACACCCCAGCATGCTTAGAAAATGTTGCTATAGATATGTCCCTTGAAAGTATTAATAATTTAGTGAGAGAATAATGCTTAATCTGTCTCTTTTATCTTCATAATTTATATATTCATTATTTGTACATTAAAAATCCTTAAATCATTTATCGATTAAGTTAAAAAAACTTATTTTAATAATAAATGATTATACTAAATTTTTTTCTTAGAAGATGTAGTACGATCCTCATGATCTCTCAAGTAATTTTTTAAATGTAAAAAAGTTTTAGGCTGAAGTAGGACCTGATGTATAGAAAATGGGTGGTCAAAATTTTTATTCTTTCCCTTAATAAAAATATTTGTTACAAAAACACCAATGGACCAATTAAATTAAAAATAAGGAACATTAAAAAGATAGATAAGAACAATATTTTAATATTTTTTTAATAGTATTTCTGACGTATCCCTCTATGAAGATACGTTTTAAAATAGAAAGAGGAAGGAAGGAATGTCTATAAAAGGATTTATTTAGATGTCAACTCTTAACTCATCATTATAAGAATAATAGAGTTTACATGCTTTTGGACATAATCTGAGACAGTGTTTGTAACAGGTCAAGCCTCAGAGATGATAAGGCCTAAAACATGATATGTTTTATCTAAATAGTGCCAATCATCATGTAGTAAAGGTATACCACATATTAATAAATAAATCATGACATAAAAAAGTCTTCATCTTCTTTAACATCTCCATTTGACCATCCAGCCGGCAGCAGTCTTCCTTAAGTACAACAAAGTCAAACTGACTTATTGCATATATTGAATAAGTTTAACATCTCTATAATAATAATGATAAAATGTATTAGATCATAGGTATCTGTTCTACAAGTTAGAACGAACAAATAATTCTCTCTAAAAAACTATATTATATTTCTAATTCGTAATTAATGTATTGAAATAAAATTAAACAGATATCAGGCAAAAGCATAAAATGACTAACTAAGCCCATGAATATTGAAACTTTAAATAGTTGTAAATTATGTATTATAATAAAACTACTTTTTTGACTTGATAAGCTTAGTAGAATCGTGATTCGTCATTTAGTCTTTTTGAATAGATGTTGAATCTAGCAAAAATATTGCTTTAAAGTAAGTACTAAGATTTAGGTATTAACATATAAGTGTATCTTTTACATTAAATTTTAAAGAAATGTTATAACGTTTAAAAATTTTTCTTCAAAAGAGAAATACTTTTGTTAAATTTTAAATTACAAAATGTTAATTATTATGGATGATGGTCAAAATGAATGGCGATTGTTTAATAATAAATTGATTTATTATAATTAATTAATCACACAATACACCATGCTTGATTCATAGCAAGCGTTCATGATCACAAGATAGAGAGTAAGCGCATGCGCAGTAAAGACTAAAGGTGTAGGCTGCTTGAGTGTATGTATGTGTGTGTTGAATGTATACTTATATGAGAATACAAAAATAAAGTAAACTTAATTTTTCTCTTTAACAGTCCCTCTGTTTCTTTGTTTTTGTGTACCTATAATTTCTATATTATAATTAGATACAAAAATAATTTCATATAAGTATAAGAATAACTAAAATTTAATGTTCATTAATGTTTCTTCTTTTTACATCTTGTAACATAATGTATTTCTATGAGGTTTAAAAAGCTCTCTTGACAATGGTTTAGTGAGGATGTCCGCTACTTGACTTCTGGAATTCACATATTCTATAAGAAAATATCCTTCTTGAAACTTTTCTCTTAGATAATGATATCGAGTTTCTATATGTTTAGTTCTCTTGTGAAACTCTGGGTTTTTAATAAGTTTGATTGCACTCTGATTGTCCACTCTAAGAGTACATGGAATATTATAATTATAAAATGCTTTTAGGAGTTTTTTTATCCAAACTATTTCTCTGCTTGCTTGACTAGCTGCAAAATACTCAGCATCGGTTGTAGATAATGCAATAGACCTCTGTCGTTCACTACACCAGCTTATAATACTTGAACCAAACATGACTACATATCCACTTGTTGATTTTCTGGTTTCAACATCTCCAGCTAAATCAGCATCCGAATAAACTATTAATCCAATATCAATGTTGCTGCGAAAAATAATTCCATAGTTTAGAGTTCCTTTGATATATTTTATTATTCTTTTTACTTCACACCAATTTTCTTTGGATGGATTTTCCATAAATCTTGCACATCTGTTGACGGACTGACTAATATCTGGTCTGGTGCCTATAGATAGATACATAAGGCTTCCTATCGCCTCTCTATACGGTACATTGACCATGTTTTCTTGTATTGACTTATTCGATATATAGCTTTGTGATCTTGCATCTGCAGGTAATATAACAGGATTCGCATTGGATAAATTGAACTTATCTATTATCTTCTGTGCGTAGTGATTCTGATGCATAAAAATAGATCCGTCATCAAGTCTAATTATCTGTAATCCCAAGAAACAGTTAATTTTCGAATAAGTGATTTCAAATTCAACTTGAAGGTTCTTCAAAATAATTTCTATATCTTTTAGATTTTTAGCAGCAATTATCCCATCATCAATATAGGTAGCTATTATAATTCTATCCATTTCAAAATCACTTGTGAACACACATGGATCTGCTTCTGATTGTTTTAATTTAAATTTTTTAAGAAATCTTGTCAGCCTATCGTTCCAACATCTGAAGCTTGTTTTAGTCCGTATACACTTTTATTAAGTTTGCACACTCTTCCAGTGTTATCACTATATCCTTGTGGCTGTTTCATATAAACCTAATCATCTAGATTAGCCTTTAAAAAAGCTGTCTTGACGTCAAATTTCATCATATGAAGTTTTTCTTGTGCTATAATAGAAAAAATTAGTCTTATTGAGTCAAATCTGATAACAGGACTAAATGTCTCATTGTAACTAATATTTTTCTCTTGAGCACACCCTTGGACTACAAGTCTTGCTCTAAATTTTTTAATATTTGAATCAGGTTCTTGTTTTATTTTATACACCCACCTGTTACCAAGTATTTGCTTGTCTCTTGGAGGTTTTACTAACTCGGACACTTGATTTTTCTGAAAACATTCCATTTCTTCATCAATCGCCAGCTTCCAATTTTCAGCCAACGGTCCCTCCATTGCTTGTTTAAAGGTAAGTGGGTCTTCGCCTTTAGCTAATAATAATTTATTCAAGTCGTCTGACGTGTAGTAATTATCAAGCCCTTTGGGAGCTTTCAATAAATTTCTGTCTCTCAAATTTCTTAAGGTTTGAGAACTTGAAGGTAATGGAGTTGACGTAGCACGTGTATTACCTTTAGCTTGATTTAAATTTTCTGGAGATTGAAATTTTTCAATTTGATTCAATGACTGACTTGAATTTGAAGATTCTGGTTGAATAACTGTATTTTCTGATGATGAAAATCTTCTAAGATCTTCTTCATAATCTGAATTGGTAGAAATTTCTGAATTTTGATCTTGATTTTCTAGTATTGATTTTTCTTGATTATCAGATGATGTATCAGTTTCTTCTTCAAAAACAAAAAATGACATTGAGTCATTTTTATTTTTAGATTTACTATAATTATCTTTATATAATTTTCCTGAAAATATTACATCACGTGCAATTTTGATTTTTCTTTCTTCTGGAATCCAAAATCTGAAACCTTTAGTATTGTCTTCATAACCTAGAAAGTATGCTTTTTGGCCTTTGACGTCTAATTTTCTTCTTTTCTCTTTGGGAATATGAAGATATGCTTCTTCTCCAAAAATATGCAAAATATTAAAGTTAAATGAATTACCATACCAGATTTCATACGGCGTTTTATGCGGCACTGAACTTTTACCACTTATATTTAAAATTTTGACAACCGTATTGACAGCTTTAGCCCACAGAAACATTGGAAATCCACTTTCATTAAGAATGGTCCTTACAGCTTCAATTATTGTTCTGTTTTGACGTTCAGCTGAGCCATTTTGCTCTGGTGTGTATGGTACTGTTTTTTGGTGTAGAATACCTTTTTCTTGACATAATAAACTGAATTCTTGATTGCAAAATTCTAAGCCGTTGTCACTCCTTATTGTTTTAACACCATTGGGGCAGTGTTTTTCTGCTATTTTCAAAAAATTCTTAAAACCATTTATAGCTTCTAATTTCTGTGAGAGAAAATATACAAAGCAAAAATGTGAGAAATCATCTTTTATAATTAGAAAATAACTTGCTCCTGAGAGTGATTTAACTTGAATCGGTCCACATAAATCCATATGAACAAGTTCTCCAATCTGTATAGTTTTAGTTGTACTATTTTTAAAAGGTAGTCTGTGTATTTTACACTTAGCACAGTTTTCACAGAAGTCTATATTCAAATCTTTAACATTTATATTTCTATCTTTAAGAATAGATTTAACGTGAGCAACATTCTGGTGCACAAATCTTTTATGCCATAAATCTAAGCTTTGAATTATAGTAGCTGCTGCTAAATAATTTTTATACTTTGGTTCAATTACTTTGAATTGCATTTCAAATAGACTTGTTTCGCATTCCAATTGCTATAACTGAATTATTTTTAATAAATTTGCATATGTTCTTATTGGATTGTAACTGTAAACCTTTATCTAAAGTTACACCTTGTGAAAGAAGATTGTATTTTAAACTAGGTACATATAGTACGTTTGATAAGAAGGTTTCAATCCATTCAGAACCATTAAATGCTAAAATGTTTATTTTACCTCTGCCTTCGGCTTGAAGATATTTTCCATCACCTATACGTATAAAAATCTCATCATCCAAGATATTATATTCTGAAAACCAACTTCTTTGATGAGTCATGTGATCTGTGGCGCCTGAATCTAAATACCAGGTGTTGACCGGCTCATTCAATTGAAGCATTGATGCTAAAGCGACTGATAACAATCCTTCTTTATAATAAGATTTAGAAACATTATTATCATTTTGACTTTAATTAGAATTTTGTTTCTTCCTTAAATCACACTGATTTGCCCAGTGATATGAAATTTTACATACTGGACATAATCCTGGTTTTCGTTGATTGTTTTTTTTGACATTATTATTGTTTTTGTTTTGATAATTAGATTTTTTATTTGAATTGTTACCTTTGTATGATTTAGAATATAATGCATTTCCTGTATCATCATTGATATTTTGGACGGTTTCTTCCATAAGAAGTCTTGAGATTAGATTATCTACTGTCCTATTCACTTCAGCTGTAGACTCCCATGCCGTCAGAAAATGTCTATAGTTTTGTGGTAACGTTAATAAAATCTTTGTTTGTAACATATTATCTGATATCTTTTCACCAAGAATTTCCATTTTTCTGGCAAGATCCTGAATCTTAGCTATGTGTGTTTGTATGTCGTCTTCTGATTCCTTTGATAAGGTGAGCCACTTTTGTTGCAGAACATATAATGATGTTGCAGTTTTATTTTCATATTTAGAAACTAAAACATCATACATTTGTTTAGAAGTTCGACAATTTAAAACTTGCATTTTAATGCAAGGAGCAATTGTTGTAATAATTATCTTTTATGCAATTGCATCTTGCCTATCCCATTTAGCCACTAATTTTGCATGTTCATTTACTTGTGTGGTATTTGGTGCTGGATTTAATGGAAGATTCTCTGGCTTGGTGGTCGTTCCATTGACTATTTGTAGCAAGCCATGTGCTTTAAAGACTATGTTCGTATCAAATTTCCACATTGACCAGTCATCCGCATTTTTTAATTGCGTGATTTTAGCTATATCAGCTTCAGTGGATTTATTATCTATTTCCATTTTTAAATCAAAATTAAGTCCTGTAGGCTCTATTTCACAATTTCACTACGAAGGATAACCTCAAAACCCGATTTCAACTTTAGGTTAATATTGTGTTCAATATTTAATTTTAACTCTTTAAATAACACATTCCAGGGATGCTCTGGGCCCATAACCTGTTAATTATTATGGATGATGGTCAAAATGAATGGCGATTGTTTAATAATAAATTGATTTATTATAATTAATTAATCACACAATACACCATGCTTGATTCATAGCAAGCGTTCATGATCACAAGATAGAGAGTAAGCGCATGCGCAGTAAAGACTAAAGGTGTAGGCTGCTTGAGTGTATGTATGTGTGTGTTGAATGTATACTTATATGAGAATACAAAAATAAAGTAAACTTAATTTTTCTCTTTAACACAAAATTCGTTTTTACAGTTCAATTGTAAAATAAATAGATTAAGTATGAATTAATTTTTGTATACTTTAGTTATTTAAATATACTAGTCTGATGCGTAAAATTCAATGAAAATGTTAAAGAATTTCTTTTCAGAAAAAAAGGTTTTTATAAGTAATATTATATATTGTAAACTGATTTTAAATGCTGTGAAATTTAGGTTTAAGAAATCTTTCTTATACAGATACTTATGTATAAAACAGAAACAGTATTTAATACACTTATTTGATACTTCGTAGATTTTTTGATGTAATTAAACACCTATGATCCAAGAATCAGGTTGATAGATAACCTAAAATTTCTAAGAAAATCAAAAAACATACTATAATGTTTTCAAAACAAAACTAGTTTATTTTCTAGATATCATTTATTTCATACCCATTTACTTTTAAACCGTTAACTATTGTCATATATATTAACTGTTGCGCGCACAACGAGCAACAGCGCCTAGAGCGCACACCTTATTGTTTTTTCATGATTTATAATACCCCTCAGATTCTATGATTTTGAAACAGAATGGTATTACCTGGAGTCGAACGCACGGCAGCAATTGTCTAACTTGCAATGGGGAACCACCTGACCAAGCTCGACAGAAAGCAACAAAGTTTTCTTACTAAAGAAAATATTTACTAAAAGTATTCAAAAATTTTATATTATTTAACCCTTATGTCATATAAAGGATTTATAAGAACGTCGGAAGAATACAATCTTCTGGTAAGTCTTCTTGAAAATAAGCAATTTGAGGATTTTGAAGGATCTCGGTTTCAAAAAAGTAGATTATTGAAAAAATCAAATAATTTTGTGCTTATTGACAGAAGGTTGTATCTTTTTTTGTGAGAATGGAAATCACAAAAAAGTAATATCTCAGGATAGCAGAGATATTATGATTCAAGAAGTTCTGGGACTTCATTTGTCTACTCACTATGGGCAAAATAAGATGGAAGATATGTGCTGTAAGCTGTTCTTCTCAATCCCTAGGTCGATCATTAGGGAAGTAGTGAACAACTGTCATGTTTGCAAACAAGCACAACCTTTGAAAGAAAAAAAAACTGTGAAACATACATTAGCTAAATTACCATTTGAAAGGGTTCAAGTAGATTGTGTTGATCTACAAAAATATTCCGATGTGAATGACGGATACAAATGGATAATGACTGTTGTTGACGTTTTTTCTAAGTTTGCATTTGTTTTTCCATTGAAATCTAAATCTTCAATGGAAATTAAGAGATGTCTTGAAAAGTTAGTGACTTCTGAAGGAGCCTTTAAAATATTGCAAACTGATAATGGATTAGAATTTAAAAATTCTATCGTGGACGAGTTTTGTCATAATTATCTTATACAACGAATTTATGGTAGGCCAAGACATCCTCAAAGTCAAGGAATTGTTGAACATTTCAATCAAACCGTAACAAGATACTTGCAGAAACATATCTTCTCAAAGCATGAGGACAATAAAGAAGAGCAAAGCAAAAGATGGATCGATATTTTAGATTTAACTGTTTATAATTACAACATCAGTGCACATGAATCTACGAAAAAATCTCCCTTCGTTCTTTTTAAAAATAGGGAGGGTTTTAATGCTTGTCTTTCTCCCTGTTATGAAATTGAAAATGTTAGCCTATCAAAGATTACAAAGAAGCTAGAGCTAACCAGGCTAAGTATTTTGAAACAAGATTTGTGGATAAGCAAAAAACTAATATTGAGTCTTTTAAGATTAGAGATAAAGATTTTGTTCAAAAAGATTTTGATAATAACACTAAAACGAAGAAAAAAACTAGAATCTTTTTACGAAGGACCATTTGAAGTTAAAGAAATTTAAAAAAATGATATTTTAGTGTTAGTTTCTGAGGAAAAAGTATTTAAGGTGAATTCTAGTAGATGTAAACGTTTATAATAAACTGTTAAGTAAATTTTTAGCTTACACAATTACAAAACACTTCTTTTAATTATTTATAGATTCTTTTTCTTATTAAAAAATAATTTTAGTTTTTGGTTGTTCTATTGGCACGCTTTTTTAATTAAACCATGTATTCTTATTCTTTTGAACACATCATATTCATCAAAAAATGAAATTTTTAGAGTTTCTAATCTTAAACTCTCATATTATATAGCTTATACTTGACTTTTACTTTTTATAGTCAGTTTTGTCTCTTGTGCGCTCTAGGCGCTGTTGCGCGCAACATTAACTCTTCTTCAAGTCTATTAAACTCAGAGTCCTCTTCATCATCAGATAGAAAATCTGCTACATTTAATGATAGATCTGAATTATCGTTGGAGGAAGATGATAAACTTAGCTCATCCTCTAGGAGAGGTTCATTAGTTGAAGTAAACAAATTTCTAGCAGTATCAAATATATTTGTAATTATAACTTTCATATATTTTAAAGCATTTCTTAACACAATGAAGCTGTACCTCAAATATCTTGGTATTAGCAATTCAGAACTCTTATCAACAAATTTCTCTGTCATCATAAAAATAGATACCTTTAAAAATCAATTTTCTTTTAAACTAAATTCAAAATTCTTTTTATTTTTTGAAATAAAGATATCACAAGAATATAAATTCTTAGTTAGGCTAGAAAGCAATCTTTATTTATTCAATAGAATATTCATAAAAGTTACTCATACGGAGGAAACTTAACATTTTGATCAATGATGAAAGAAAAAATAACAATTTTCAGTGTGAGAAGAATTCTAGAAATGATCAAAGTCTTTTATAATTTATTTATTCCCTTAAAACACCTTAATTCTAATGATTATACTATCGCAATCAGTAAAAGACTTATAAAATAGTAATCGGAGGCATTAGATCTTATTAACGGTTTCTAGTCACAGTTAATACCAAAGAAAATGATTTTTTTAAGCCAAATATTAATTCTACTCTAAAATATGAAGTTTTTTTCCATATCTTGTTATTTCTAAGTATGAAATTTTCTTAACGGTAAGATACTTATTCTTCTTTAAGTTAAAACACTCTTTTATCTTTGTTTGGAAAATACTATTCTCTGACTACTAAAAAAGTAATGCCTTATATTTAAAAATGTTTGTTATATCATAAATAATGTCCGTATGTATCATTTTTTTAGAGAGAGATTAGAAATTTAATCAATGAGAAATATTATCAGAATTATGTATAGATGTATGGACAAGTACAAATTGTACGTAAATAAACAATAATAAGTTAATAACTAGATATTAAGCTAAGACTAGAATAATCCTATGTGATATAACCTGTGATGATGTTGTTACAAGCTATTCATGAAGACATAGAAAAGGATGAGAATTGCAGACATTTTTGAAGCGTACATCTAATTTTTAGCATTGGAAAGGCCTATAAGTCCAGCTCTAGTGAAAAAAGGAGAGAACATAAGTCTTAGACTTTGAAGAAGAAGAAGAAAAGCAATAGATACTCTAATCCAAGTATCTTATGAAATTAAAATTTATAACTACTATTAAATTACTAGTTTTGTAACCCATTGTTATTATTTTTAATTTAACTGTAAAACTATAAGGATATTTCTAAAGGAAATAATAATTGTAGATATAATGGTAATATAATTTTATCAAGATTTTTCAAGTTATATTACTTTTTTGTATAAAGTTGTATTAAATAAAATTAGAAAAATAAAGTACAAATGGGTAAACAACTTATTTATATGGTTCTTATATTATATGAGTATAAAAGAATATCATAACTCATTGATTTAACATTGCTTCGTATAATTATGGAATAAAAATGAAGATGTCAAGATTAAATTCTAAGGTAAACTTATGTAATTACATGTATACAAATATGAGAAAATATCTAAAACTAATAAATAAAAATGTATTTGAGAATAAAAGAATAGTTTGATGTTTAAGATTAAATGAAATAAATCAGATAAAAGTAAATTAACATGATATGATAAGTTTTCTTAGAAATTCAATGCTTTTTAATTAATTAAAAAAAAATCATAAAGGACTGTATTAGCTTAAAAGAATAACTCTAGAATTTTTTACCTGAAAGCAATGTTATACAGTTTGTTCTAATTCACAAGAACTTTTCATAAGAATATCATATAATAGTTTGATAAAAAAATAGATAGCATTTAATCAATAAAATTGAGCTTAACTCATAATCTAAAAGTTATTATATATCTTTTATTATTTCATTAAAAAGATTTATGCATTATCTTACTTAAATAAATGTAAAAACCTAATATTTTAATTTTATATATGTCAATTGCTCTAAGAGGAGTTTGTAATTGTTGTCAGAATTTATTTTAGAATGTAAAAGGTAAATTATTTAGATATAACTATTTTAAAACCTTTTGCGCCTGTTAAATCACCTTATTCATAAAAGTTAACTGTCTTCCGCGCAGAAACCTAGTTCTTTATACATTAGGATATATTTCTATTTAAATTAGTCTAAGAAAGATATCAATCTATCTTTTGTATATCTTAGTTGTATTGTTCAAGAGATAATGGAATACTAGATTTAGTTAATGTGATCTTTTATATAATGTTTCTTGTCTTATATCAAAAGAAACTGCTCTAATCAAAAATATTTAATTTCAGATGTTTAATTACAATTAAGAACTTGATGGGTAAAATTTGGGGCTATCTAATGTATTTTTTAACATGATCTTAAAAAATAAGAAAAGAGACTTTTTAATTAATGTTATTCTGTAAAGATATTCTGAAGTAGTTACATATCAAAAATCAAATTACTTTACAAGATTATTTAACGTCTTACAAAAATAATCTTAAGCTTTTACTTTATGATATACGAGATTATAAATTTAATTATTTTACTACCCACATAATTTTATGGATTATTTGATGACAGCAGATGAATTTGAGGTACTGAAAGGTTTTCTTTATAATTTCTTAGAAGAAGTATATAGAAGACTTAGGTTAGCATTTAAAAGTTATATTAGAATACTTATCATCATCTATGGAGTAAAATTTCTTACCTCTTGTATCTTTTCATTATTAAAAAAGAAACTTACTTAGCTTTATCATATTATGATATGTGTAAGGATTTTATATTATCTCTCTTAATTCAATGATCTATTGTATTATTGTATACTAACTCACTATGATAATAAATAATATTACCAGTGGTATGTAATTAGAAACATACTAAGTTACAAAGTCGTTGTACTTAGATTCTACTTTTAAGTATTTATTTTTGAATACGCATAATATTTTTACATGTAACAATATAATCATTTATAAATGTTTAAGAAGTGATGAAATATTTCTAGATTATAATTGATTCCTGAACCATTATATTTTTACATATTTATACTTGAAAGTAGATTCCTTACCACTAATTTATGTGGTTAGAAATGTTACTTGGAATAACAGTTAAAAGATAATACCTAAGATTTTAATATTAATTTTGTATAAACTTTATTATTTTTTAACGATTCGCCTCATAAAGATAAAAAATTTAGTGATAGACAATTGAAAAAATAAAAAGTCTTTAGAATGACTATGGATAATTAAATTACAATGTAAATGTAATGATTAGTCCCAAGCAAGCTGTTAGGTATTTTATAAAAGTCTAAAGTATTCAACAGTTTCCAATATCTTATTCAAGTTTTAAAGATATATTCTTTTTAGATCCGTAAGACTATACCAATAATCAGATGCTATAAGCTTTTGGCAATCTTCAAGCACTTGAGGTTCTTTTTAAGACAATTATTTTATTTGAAGAATAAGATTTCTTATAAAAGATGAGTCATGGATAATTATTTTTATAATCTTAGGAAGTATACTTATTTTAATATTAGATGTTGGGTTTATAACTCTTAATAAATAAATGGTTAACATGGTGAACACAAAGGAAAATAGGGAAACAAGAGAGTCCCGTGGTCAAGTGGCCAGAAAACTAATGCAGGAAGCTAGGAGAGCAAAGGATAGAGTGCAGATGCAAGAATGTGTGGATTTTGTGAGTGTAAGACAAGCATTTTTGGTATCAGTAAGCGAACTTCAGGATTTTGTGATTGAAAATTTTTTAGGAGGATCTGAATCGTGGGAAAATGTGATCGATGAATTGAAGAAACGTGTTTATGAGTAAGAGGCTGCGGAGGAAAGAGAAAGGCAGTTGTTATGACCAAAGGATTCTTCAATGAAAATTCCTCTGATCATTAATTGTATGCTATGGAGTGGAGAATAATGGATTAGGTGTAAAATAAAACACGTGATTGAGCCAAACAAAGAAACAATGCCTTTTTTTATTGGCTCGTCAGGGAAAAGCCTTGCGGCATAAAAACCCTGGATGTGGTTTAATTATAAAAATGAGAGTCCACCACGTGGTATTACCACGCGGGAAAATACCGTCAATATAAATGTATATAATGGAAAGATCTCACCTCTCGCTCGTTTCGCTTACGTTCCTTAACTAATTTTACTTAACTCCTTTGATTTCGATGTATATTCACAGGCTTCCTATAATGGACTATAAGAATGCCCTTCTGTACTGGCCCCGCAGGGCGTACGGACTGGACTGGGAAGTGGGGAGGCGGGAGGTGGGTGTGACTAGAGGGGTGCTTCGGTAGTTACTAGTAGTTGATCGATGCTCGCAATGAGTATCGATCTAGACCTTTAATCGATGGAGGTGCATGCGCGCGAATTTTGAATACTGCTAATTACCGTACGATCCTTTCGGATCGTACAGCAGTTATTGAAAGAGAAAGAGGAGATGATTGAAGTAGTTAAGGTGGAGATGAGAAGGTTGTATAAGCAAAAGAAGGAATTAAGAAGAAATCAAAACTGTTTTGTGTGTGGAAATATAGGCCATAAGGCAAGGAGTTGTTATAAAAGAATTTTTAGAAATGTTCAGAGGGTGGATGAATTCAGTGAAGCTGGTGCTAATAGAGATGAGATAAGAGCAGATTCTGTGATTGAGTGCAAAGATGTAAAGAAAGAGGTATTTTCTCTATCTTGTTATGAGGAGAAAAGAGTGAAAGGGGAAGACCAATTAGATTATTTATATATAACCTATCCTGAGGTATTTTGTTAAGGGAACAAAGAAATTAGATATTTAACAGGTGAAAAGTGTAAGATTAGGACAAAACTGGTGATAAAGTCGTTAAGAAAGGTCAGAATGTGCCGTATTATTTGAGAGATAAGTTTAAAGTTTATTTGGAAGATTTTCTCCGAAGGAAAATTATTAGGAAATCGAACTCTGACTGAAGGAATCCTATAAGAGCACTTGAGAAGCCAAATGGGGATATAAGATTAGTAAGTAACTTGATGGCACTTAATGATTTAGTTGAGAAAGATTCGTATACATTGCCACTGATTAAAGATGTTATTAGAGCTACGCCGGGATCAAAAGTATTTACAGTAATTGATTTGAAAGAAGGATTTTACCATATTGAGATTGAAGAAAGCCATAAACACAAGACAGCATTTGAATTCGATGGGCGTGTCTACGAATGGAATAGTATGGTTATGGGGTTTAAGAATTCCCCTCACATAATGCAGAGAGCAATGAATAATGTTTTAGATAAGTTTAGAGGCAGAGGAGTTGAAGTGTACATGGATGATATAGTTGTTTATGCAAGGGATAGGATGTCACATGATAAATTATTGGAAAGTATTATAAAAAAGTTTAAAAAAAACCGGACTGCGAATAAATCCTACGAAAATACAATATAAGCTGGGGGAAGTAAAACTTTTGGGAGTAACTATTAATGGTGTGGATCTAAAGCCAAACGAAATCAAGAAACAGGAGGCTTTGGAGTCCAGAATGTGTGAGTAAGCTGAGAAGATTCTTAGGTTTAACCGGATGGTTTAGAGATTTCATTCCGGAATACGCATATAGGAAAACAAGCTTGACAAGTGCTTTGAAAAAGGAGGTAAAATGGACTTGGACAGAAGACATGGAAAGAGCTTTTTTAGATATGAAGGATGCATTAAGAAATATGAGAAGTTTAAAAATACCAGATAAAAAGAAAAGTTTTAGATTACGGACTGATGCGTGTATCACTGGATTGGGCGCTATATTATTACAGGAAAATAGTGAAGGAAAGTGGGTGCCTGTGCAATGGGCGTCGAGAACTCTTACGCCTACGGAAAAGAGATATACAATATCTAAGAAAGAGATGTATGCGGTATTTTACGGTATAAAGAAGTTCGAAAGTGATTTGAGAGGAAGAAAAATCCATTTGATGACCGATCACAAAGCTCTAATTAAAATGAGAAGGAAACCATATTTTAATAATAATCGAATCAACAGATGGGTGGAAAAGATACAAGAGTTTGATTTTACCATCGAATATGTAAAGGGTGAAATTATGTGTGATGCAGATGCGTTAAGTAGACAATATGAAACTGAAACTGATACAGAACAAGTACGAAGAGAAAAGGATACAGAAGAGAAAAAAAGAATTAGTAGGCAAGCAAATGCAAGGGAAAATTAATAAGCATACACTAGATATTGACGGGAAGAAATATTGGGAGTTTTCAACAGGAGAAAGGAAAGAAATACTGAATAAAGATAAGCGAGAAACTACTAATTATAGTAGAACTTTGATTACAAAGTTCAGGAAGAATTAAATCACCGAGGTGTAAAAGGAACATATTATAACCTTAAACAGATATGGTATTGGCCAGGTATGAAAAACCAAATTTCTAGAGTGATCAAAGACTGTAACGTGTGTAGCATCAATAACAGAAAAACTTCAGGAGGATTTGACTTTGTAGCTACAAGGAGAAAATTGGAAAAAGTAGCATTAGACATTATGGAGATTGACGGGGAAAAAAAGATACGTTCTTCTAGGTATGGATTACTATACGCGTAAAATGTGGGGTACTGTGCTAGAATCAAAAGAAAGTGATGAGATAATTAAGGCTATTGAAGGATGGATTTAAGTCGATGGTTTTCCTGATGAGTTTATTACAGACAACGGTAATGAGTTTTGCAACGAGAAGTTTAAGGTGTGGTGTTCTAACAATGAAATAAATCATAGAAAGGTAGGAATAGAAGCTCATAGAAGTAATGGGAGAATAGAACGAGGCATTAGGACTATTAGAGAGGCAATGATTAAACAAAAAGATGGTCAAGCGAGAGAAAAATTGTATATGGTGATTCATGGACATAATAAGACGTATCATAGTGGGATTAAATGTGCACCAGAAGAAGCGTGGAAAGAAGATTCTGAAGTTGTGTTAGTAGAAAATAGTGAAGTAGGAGAATATGCATCAAACTTTAAAAGACATACTAGAGAAGAATTTAAGGTGGGTCAGGTTGTTAGAGTATCAAAGAGAGAAAACCTGGGTAATAAAGGAAAAGAAGAGAAAGGTAGATTTTTAAAATTAGGTGTAATATTTGCTATGTGTGAAAATGATTCATATGTAATTAAAACAGAGGACAATAAATAAGTTAAGAAGAGACATTACGATTTAAAAGGTATCAATAGAAATAGTTTAAGTGTTGATGAGACTAACCGTCTGGAGTAGGGGATGTGGGGTTTATAACCCTTAATAAATAAATGGTTAACATTAGGGCTCAATAGTAATTTAAAGGATTAAGATGTTTGTAAGGACTTGTAAGATAACTTATTTAAATTCATAAAGTTTAACATAAAGAGTTTTTTGTACCGTAATGGAAATAAGTTAACCATAAAAATCAGCTATTTTAAATGTGAAAGTAATTAAATATTAGAATAGTTTTATAAAATAAAAAGACAGTAAAATGTAGTTTAAATAGTCTTCAATATCAACAATTGAGAAATACATTGTACCTCTATTTTTACTTGTAATTCGAGATAAATAAACAAAAGAATTATGAATGTATTAGAGGTGTTAAAACTATAAGACATTAGGCAAAATATTTCCTGTATCATTTGATAAAATAAAAAACGTAAGGTGTTGAAAGGCTGCTCCCTTAAAGTTGGTAAAAAAATATAATCTTATATGTAATCTATAACCTAAAGTTTTTACTAATGATGATTGTAGGATATCTGATATAAAGATATAATGTTTTAGTATTTTTCTTATCTCAGTCTGAAACATATATTAAATCAACATAAAAGGAAATTATTATTGTCGATACCTTCTCTTCCATTATTCTTTGAATATTTATAATTTTCATATTTTTTACCCATGCAATGTGACGATGAAACTTAAATAAACAATTTATTGACAATTATAAATAAATTCTGTTTAATCCCAACAGAGATACTTTTTTAATAACTTCTTCCTTGTAAATATATAATACTTTAACCTGATAAATTACAAAAAACTTTGGAAAAATAATGTTGAGAAATATGATTAATGAATATATCCCACACAAATTTTTGATGTTTTAACATAAAGTGATACAATTTTTGTTTTACATTAAAGAGTTTAATTTAAGGTTTTTAACAAATCATTACACTTTAAAGAATCCTTAAGTTTCAATTAATAGTATTTAATGATATTAGAATCATAAGTGTTAAATTATAATTCATAAAAAGATTTAACGACTTTAATACAACAATTATTTCAGATATATCACAATAGAGACGTACATAATTTGTAATTAAAGTAGAACATGAATGAAGAGCTTACGTATGTCTACAAAGAAGAAATTAACTTTTACTATTTTTAGAAAATACGGTTGTTTAAAGACTTTATATTTTAAGTCAGGTGTAAGTTTAAACGCAAAAATATAAACACAAGTATTAGAAAAATTGACCTGAGGATAGAAGTTTTATAGTTTGAAAATAAATAAAAAACTACCTCACATTTATCTTAATCTGAAATTAAAAACAAATTAAACAAAAGAAAGAGTTTTTTTAGTATACTTCTATATATTTTTTATTCTGGATTGTTTTTTATCTAATGTGAATTTGAAAACATATATAGCAACAAATTAACTTTGTAATGCTAAATATGTTAAAATTATTTATGTATAGTTAATCAAAAAATTATTTTAATCTGATAGCTAAAAGTGAATCCCTCCACAGATAAAAATTGATTTCTATATAAAAACTATACACATAATTACTACTCAAACAATCTGATTAATTACGGCCATATCTACAGAAAATCACCGGATCCCGTCGGATCTCCGAAGTTAAGACTGTGTGAGCCTTGTGAGTACTAAGATGGGAGACCGCTTGGAAAACCAGGGTGCCGTAATTTTTGACAAAATATGAAGTATTTTTGTTGTTAACAACAAAAGCTACTTTGTTCATGAAAGTCATAGTAGCGAGTTAGAGTTAGAATAGACAAAATAATTTAGTCTTCTTATGATACTAAATATAACTAACCTGATTTTTAATATGCTAGAATAAAGAGTTTAGGATTGTTGGAGCAGGAGTTACTTCACTTGAATAATTAAGAGCCGTTGAAGTAAGGAAAAAGCATAAGTATAACTTATTTGCTGATGACTATTCAATACTTTGAAATTATAAATCTGTAAAACTTCATGAATAATGACTTGAGATGGATGGTAAATATTTGCTGTAAACAATACAATATGGAGTCAAAATTTGACTGCGTAATTGAAGCATATGTTGTATAAAATGACTTTAAGAAGTTAAACAAGGAATAGTTGTAGAAACCCTGTGTATCATGAGCACTTTTGAAAATACATAGGAGACTATTTTCATACGAGCATTGATGCATTAAAGTCAAATTCCAGCAATATAAAGTAAGTATCAATAACAACAATTTACTCCGCTAAATAAATTTAATCTATTAAAAAAATTTTAAAATATTAGTTTAGTTTACTATAAATTAAAAACGTTATTTTAAAGTTAAACATTTAATGTTATTATTCTATATCTACTATAAATAAAAATTATTTTATAAAACCACTTTAGTGTTAAACTTTGTCAACAGAAAATGAATCAAAGGAAATTAAGGGATTGTGCGAATTGAATAGAACATAGCAGCATTGCACGACTCCATACCACCATCAATCAAATGGAAAGGCGGAAAGGTTTGATAGGACCATTGTAGAAGGTATAAAAAAAACAAATTAATGATAAATCGTTGAAATTAAAAGTAGTGCAAGTTCCTAAAATTTATAATCAGGTGTAACATACAAAAACAGGATTATCGCCTACAGAAGCTTTACAACAAAAAAACTGGGATAAGATTCGGCGTAAGCAATTTTGTGATCGAATTAAAAGAAATGTTTACCATTTATTTACTAAGAACTATAAACCCAATAAGAAATGAAAATGATACTAGTGTTGATAAAAGAATAAAATTTAAAGAAAAAGATGAGATAATTATTAAGGAAGAAATTCATAAGTTTAAAGGTAAACCTATATTTAAAGAAATAGATGCCGTGAGATAAGTTCTAGGAAATGATATTTACATTATCAAAACAGCTAAAAATAAACTGATTAAAAGACATGTAGCACAGCTGGGATTCGGAATTCCAAGCATCAAATCTAGAGGGGAGGATGTTGAGTAAGATATTTTTAAATTTTAAATAAATAACCCTTAACTTACAATATCTTGTATTATAGTAGCAATTCCAATTTGGGAATTTGTAAGAAAACATTTTGTCACAAGGAGATTCTCCTTGTGTTCTACGAAATACCATGTGTTCCGGAGCATTGAGACCTGTTCCTTAATATTCTTTTTGTACTAAAATTATATAATTATAAAAAAGGGAATTATTTTACCCTTATGAAGAAAATAAATATTTTTAGTTATAAAACTCCTAACAGCTTGGATAATAGCAAGCATTAAACATTTGAAAAGAATTCATTTGGCGAAATTCATTACCAGACAATTAGTAAGTCTTTTTTAAATTTTAAATAAAAGATTTTAAAGTGATATAAAATGCAAAAAACTTGAAATTGATGAATAATTTGAAAAAAATAATAGTGAAATTGTCTTATACTCGTTTCTTCTAAAGAGAATGTCTTGTTAATATCATAAATCGAACATTGAATAATAAATCTTTATATATTTTTTTGTTTTAAATAAAATTAAAGTCTTAAATGAAACTATAAAAAAGATTGTAAAAAAGCCTAAAGAAGAACAAACAGATCAACAGAATTTTTTTAATGTGGAACATAGAAAAAAAAATTTAAATTAAATTAAACCCTTCTAAAATAAATTAATTTTAATTGTGTGTTTAAAACATAGACAGAAAAAAAAGATAAATTTTGGTACAATTTTTTGTTAAATAAGACTTTTCTAGAGTAGACAAATAATGATTTTCAAGCTGAAATAACCAATAAATAACCATTAATGTTAAAAAAAATTTGTACTTTTAAGATATATATTATTATTGGTTGGTGTTATGAGCATAAGAGGCTCAAATGAGGTGATCTTGGTTCCGCGTGGTTAGAAAAGTTATTTTCGTGGGAGGTTATGGTAAGCTGTTGTAGCCCATAGCATTTAACAGGTATGATGAAGCGATAATAAAATAAATAAAATAAAATAACTTTAATTGCAGACAAAACAAGAAAAATATCAAGAAAACACAGCAAGAAAAGGGTAGATTACATCTCAGCATACTTAAAAGTTTAGCTTATAGAAAATGATCAAGCGATTCTAGATGTTCTGTGTTTAAATTACATGTTCTTTTAATCTTGCCTCCTAAAAGCCATTGTTTTAAACTACGCTGGAGCTGATGCTTTTCACTTAAATGATTTATTTTCTTAAATTATTAAAGATTTTATTATTATTATTATATTCGTATGCTTTATCTTTTTCAACAGCGCTTGCACAATGTAAATACTAAAGTAAATACAGTTGTATATTTTTATAAATAAGTCTATCTATTCTATAAATTTTAATACAAATGATATCTTCAAAGGTATTTAGACAATTCTTGTAGATTAATGTTTTTTTGTCTATTTAATATTGTTCTAGATGTTCAACTGTTGTAGTAATGTGTCATTGCATATCTTTGTATTTGTTCTTACAATTTATATTGTATTAGTGTATCTCAAGGCAAAATACGTCTCAATTGCATTTATATAAAAATTTTTAATAAGAAAAATAACAAGGATCTACCTTCTTTTTTAGTTTATAGTCTGTGTTCCTGCTTTAATTAGATTATTAAGCTTTTTGTTTTCTAATAATTTCTTTTTTTTTGATATTTCAATTGTATTCTAAAACTATTTTTTAGTTTGTCTTAAAAAGAAAAAATGCAAATTAAACATAGTTTATAAAAAAATATCATTACCTATTCTATTGTATAAACCACATTTATTTCAAACTAGTCTAAATCAAATAAAAACAGTCAAGATAAAACAAACAAAGCATAAGAGAAAATAAAATATAGTTTTGAAAACTTCCTTCCGCTTTTTTATTTGTGTCATTTAAGAGTTTTTTTTTTTCAAGTTAAAAAATTTCCTAATTAAAATAATAAAAACCGAGGTTACAAATGCTATTTTGCTTTTTCTTTTGTTGAATGTCATAAAGAAACAAGCCAATGTATAAAATATAGTAGCCCAGAAAAACCTCGTAGAAAGTTTATTTCCTTATTGATTTTAAATTCTCATTAATGAATAATAGAAATTTACTTATTTATTAAAAAATTGATAAAAGTTGTATTGTAACGAAGTCAGATGAATTTCTACAAAATAAACACAATCTTAAACTGATTTTTTGAAGAACAGATGTTGAAAAAATTTAGAATCTTGAAATAGATTTATTAAATTTTATTTAAGCTAAAAATATACTTTTTATTACAAAAAACCCCAAAATATCACGAACTAACAATAAATGACAAGAAATATTACACCTTTTAGTGCTTGTGAATTTCAAATTTAAAGTTTTTAATTATGCTATTTGTATCTTATGCAAATTAGGAATTATTTCTAAGGTTTTAATCTTATTTTAGAAAAATTAATACAAATATAAAAGCATCTTTATTTGGTAACTTCATGTTTTTACTCCTGAACATAGCAAAAGTTTTTTCTACTTCTCAAGATTTTGGAAAAGATAATGCTAACAAAAGATCTACTGAAGCCGAAATAGCTGCTTATTTAGAAAATACACCTGAAACTATTCCTTATGATCCAGTTAATGTGATTCAACCCGAATTATTTGGAAATTTTGTTGATAACAGGAATGTTAAAATGGAAACTTTACAAAATACATATTATCTGTCAGACAAAGCACAATCTTTGAATAAAGTCACCTCTGGTTCTACTTTTACAAAAGAAAATGAAACTATTTCTGGTATTCCATTCTATGTAATCCAGGAATACAGTGTCCCTAGTATAGATTCAGATTATCATCAGAAATCTAGTTTACAGTATCACGAAGAGTCTATTCAGCCCTCTGTAAGACACAAGAATAATACAGGATTATCATTTAATAACGTTCAAAAAAATGTAAAAAAGATTAAAAAATCTAAGAATATATACTATCCCCTTCTTGAAGATGTTGCTTCTATTCAAAACAATGATAATATGGTATTAGATACATCAGGTCATATACCGATGCCAGGAATAGAACATAATAATGCTTTTATGCTAACTCAACCTTTTTTAACTCATAATCCAGTAGAATACGAACCAGTAAACAATTTTAATCCTTCATGTAGAGATCAAATAGCACAACATTCTACTTTTAGTGAAAGCTATTCTCCTGCTGCAATAGATGTCGTAAATAGCAATGACATTACTTCATTGGATACATCAGTCTCCACAGCTATGTCAGGAATTGAACATAATAGTGCTTTTATGCCAACTCAACCTTTATCGACTCATAATCCTGAACAATACTTACCTGCTAACAATTTTAAACCTTCAAGTAGATATCAAATAGCACAACATTCTACTTATGATTAAAAAAATTCGTTTATTGCAAATGCTAATACCATTTCTCATAGAAATGTAACATTTTTATCTAAAGAAGCTGGACCTTCTTCTGCATTTGGATCTCAATACAATACTAGTTTATTTTCATATGAGCCTCTATCTATTCATAATCCTATGCACAATTTGGTAGCACATAATCATTTTGATAGATCTGATTATCAAATAGTCGAACCACCATCTGATACAATTTTTATCAATGATAACATCGATAAACGAGATGAACAAAGAAATTTAACTAAGGTCTCTAGCTTTGAAAAATTTAAACACTATATTTGCAAAATAGAAAGATACCTAAAATTAGATGAACAACCTTAGATTGGTGAGCTTGACAAAGGTCCAGAAAAATTTTATTTTTCACAGTATTTTAAAGAACCTCAAGCACTTTCTTTTTTTAAAATGAAAAATAAAATAAATGAAGGGATTATAGAAGTTTATAATCTCATAAAGGATTCGGATTTGAGACACCGAAGCGAGTAGACGTGTCACGCGCGAGTTAGAACGCGAGTGTAAACAAATCGTGATTATAGTGAATGGTTCAAGATATAAATTTAAAGTTCCACTGTAAAATTTAACTGCTATCTTATAAGTGAATAAATAACGCATTCAAACTGCTTTTGCAGTTTGAAATGCAAGAACAATCCAACAACATGGCTTCTGACAACAGGGGTCAATTATATAAAACTGCACTACAAAAAAATACAGCATCATACGCCAATGTTACCTCTCAATACACCAGTCCAAAGAAAGAACAAGCAATAATACTTGACTCAATCGAAGGTTTTTCTAATGATGATTATATTGATGGTTTAGAGAATATTATAAATCCTCTGGAAATACGCTACATTTCTAAAATATCTGGCGCTCGTGTATGTATATTTCTATCCAGTGAAGCTTTAGTTGATACTCTTATAAATAAAACTGTGCAAGTTAAAAACATGAAATTAAAAGTAAGACCGTTAATTGAAAAAAATAAAAGAGTAGTAATATCTAACGTTAATCCAGTCATTCCGAATTCAGTGTTACTTGAAGAACTTAAACATGCAGGCATCAATCCAGTATCAAACATACATAGCTTAAGAGCAGGATTAATAAAACCAGGCAGGGCACACATTCTTTCCTTTAGACGACAATGTTACATAAGAGAAGAAGAAGAAAGTTTATTACCAGAGTCGCTTCAAATCAGCTTTGACAACGTTACGTATTGGATTTTCTTAAGCACAGATACAACACATTGCTTTCTTTGTAAACAAAGCGGCCATATAGCTAAGACGTGTAATAAATACACTGAAGACGTAAGTTTGAATACGAATAACAACAACGATACGTTAACAGCAGATAACTTAACGGACGCTTTGAAACCAAATAAACTTGTAAACACATTGAAAAGGCCACCTTCTTCTACTGTATCAGAAGTAACTACTGAAAATCAAGTATTGTATGAAACAGCTAAAAAACTCTTAGAGAAACCATCTGAGGAATGGTGCTTACCTAAGCCTAAGTCCAAAAAAAACAAAAATAGTTCATGATAATTCGAATGACTCTCAGTCAGATATGTCAGATGTGGAAAGTAATATAAATCATCAAGAGGCACTTTTACCAGCAAAATTAGCACTGGAAAATTCAAGAGAAAAATGTATTATTCCCTTTACAGAATTTGAAGAATTTATCGCTGCTTCATATGGCGTTCATGATGTTATAGACTTAGCTAAAAAGTACACTGAAAACTCAAGACGCTTAGCTGATATGATTGATAAAATTTATCCACACGTTATACATCGAAGTGCTAAATCAAGGCTTAGTAGAATTAAAAAAAACTTTTAAGAATGTAAGTGCTGCCTTATACAATTTTAATACTTATTAAAATGGCTAAGTTGTGTGATAAAAATTTAAAAATACTATACTGGAACTGTCACTCTATTTCTGAAAAAGAAGAAGAAGTACGTCACTTGCTAACTGACTTAGACATTCTAATATGTGTCGAAACATGGCTCACCAAAAACATCGAATTTCCTGGATTTAGAACATTCCAAAAAAATAGGCTACATTCAAGAGGAGGAGGTATTCTAATTTTAGTACGCAAAAACCTGATATGCTATGAAATTAAAAATTTAAGAGTGCCGGACATAAGTGTTGAATTAATGGGAATAAGTATTCAAAATGTTAAACCTGCCATTGATATATTTGCGTGTTATAGAGCCCCAGGTGGAATCTTATCTGAGTCACAGTGGGATACGGTTATAAATAATATAGATAATACTAAATTTACTCTCTTCGCGGGAGATTTTAATTCACACCATACAATCTGGAATTGTCCAAAAAATGATTCTAATGGTGAAAATTTACTAGAAAGTATTAATAAATCTAATCTTTTATTACACAATACAGATACTATAACATACATTCGCGAACCAATTAACTATACATCCAATTTAGACCTCATTTTTTCTAGTATTAATCTAGCTGATAAATTACATGTACAGGTCAAAGATGAAACTTGTGGCTCCGATCACTTTCCTGTTAATATAGACGTAAATATTCAAAAATCGGTTTATAATAAAAGAAGTTTCAGACTTAAATCTATGAAAACTAATTGGACCCTATTTCTAGAAGTATTGGAATTAAATTATGTAAAATTATTTACTGTAGAGTATGAAAGCTCTAATGCAAGCACAAAATATTCAATTCTCACTGATTTAATAGTTAATGCACTTCAAAAAAGCACTCCAGAGAAAAAACTTGTCAATAATAATATTCACAGAAATCCTGTTTCTTGGTGGGATCCAGAGTGTGAAAAAGCCTTAAGACTCAGAAAAGCTTCTTTTAAAAAATGGCGGTTTTCCAAAAGTATGAATGATCTTATAGATTATAAAAAGAACTGTGCTATTGTAAGACGTTTATTCAAAACAAAACGTAGAGAAAATTATAAAAAATTTGCAGAAAAAATCAATATACATACTAGTCAAAGCTACGTTTGGAATACTTGTAAAATAATGAAAAATAAATACACAAGAATAAGGCCTTGTCACACAACAGAAAACCATCAAACCGATGATTGTTTATTAGGCACAGCCTTAAATAAAATTAGTCCATCTTGGTGCCATACTGATCCTAATTTTTTACCAAATTGTGAAAAGAATGAAATGCTTAGTAAATCATTTAATTTCTCAGAATTTAATATTGCCTTAGATAGTAGAAACATACATTCTAGTCCGGGTATGGATGGAATAGACTACGAAGTGCTAAAAAAACTACCTGTAAAATATAAACTTATCCTATTAGACATATTCAATGAAATGTATAGTACTAATAACTACCCTATTTCTTGGACAGACGTATATGTACATTTTGTCAAAAAACCAGATGGTACGAGCATGAGACCAATAAGTCTAACGCAGTGTCTATGTAAACTCTTTGAAACGTTAATAAAAAATCGTTTGCAATGGTGGGTCGAGAAAAAAAAATTCTTCCAAAAAGCCAAATCGGATTTAGAAAAGGGCAATCAACATCAGATAATCTATTAAGTCTAGCCCTTCAGGTAGAAGAATCATTTATTAACAAAAAAGACACTCTAGCTGCTTTTCTTGATGTCAGTGGAGCATTTGACAATGTCAACATTGAAATTCTATTACTTAAAATCACACAAATAGGCTGTCCACAAGAATTGACTAAATTTATAAAATTTATTACATTCGAAAGATCAATATACACTGATAAAACAGGTAATAAAGCTAGAAAAGTTTATAAAGGAGTGCCTCAAGGTGGTGTGCTTAGTCCCCTACTATACTGTATATATGTTTCTAACGTTATTGATAGGATTCCAAAAAGTGTAAAGATATCACAATTTGCAGATGACATTGCACTTTACTGCAATAGAGGTTCTTTTGAAACAAGTAAAAGACTGCTTGAAAAAGCGTTAAAACAAATGTTCGAAAATCTTTGTGAACTGGGGCTCTCTTTAAACGAGTCAAAAACAATTTTTATACATTTTAACAATCGCAACATTAAGCCTGGCGAAACTAAAATAAATATTAACAATACGATCATAAAATCTAGTAACCACGCACGATTTCTTGGAGTTTTATTTGACTATAAATTAACATTTAAAGAACATGTAAATAAAGTATTGAACAAATGTACAAAAGCAATAAATATCATTAAATTCTTGCGAGGTACTAAATGGGGTGCAGATCCTGAAACTCTAATTATTATGTATAAAAGTTTTGTACGATCAATCATTGATTACGCTAGCTTTGTCTACTTTCCCATACAAAAAACTCAAATAGAGAAACTAGAAAAATTACAATATATGGCTATAAGACTAGCCTTAGGATACAGAATCAGCACCCCAACTAATATTCTTATCTCCGAATCAAAACTAACCTTTATACAAGAACGCACTATATATTTATGCAATAGTTACTTGTACAAGATTGCCTCAAATACTAGTTTAAACATATATGAAAATGTTTTTGATTTTAAAAAACAGATAGAATGTAAGGAACATTTGTTTGTAAATAATAAACGTATTTTTGTGAATTGCATAAAAAATATCAATCAAGTAGACTCTCTTATATTCAAAAGCGATTACTATATCTGTTACAAGCATGCATATGATATAATAATAGGTGATATAAATATCGATTTCGAATTTGGTAAAAAATTAAAAAGTTCTAATGATCCTAACTTGCTGGTGGACGAACTTACTAAAGATAGAAATACGTATGCAATATATACTGATGGGAGTAAATCAGAAAATTCTAACTCTGTTGGTAGCGCTTGCATCTGTCCGAAATTAAATATAAGTATTCTGACTAGCTCCAACAAACATGCTTCAATATTTACTGCTGAATGCATAGCCTTATCGAATGCAATCGACATTACTTTGAATCGTCCACACTGTAACTTTTTAATTTTTACTGATTCTTTAAGCACTTTAGTTTCATTAAAAAATTGTAAAAATAGTGTACATACAAACCCTTATATATACGAAATCAAAAAGAAAATCCTTGCATCAAACAAAAAGCGCAATGAAAATTGTAAAATTAAGCTTGTCTGGGTACCGTCCCATATAGGTATCAAAGGTAATGAAGAAGCTGATGCTAAAGCTAAATTAGTATCTGGAAAACCCTTCTCAACTCATGTTAAAATTCCGTATACTGACTTCAAAGAACTAGCAAAAAAAGCTTTTACGGCCACTAATAACATAATTATTGAAGAAGGTCGTACAAAAGGTTCTGAATTCTTCCAAAAGTATCATAACACTAAAGCTAAACTTTGGTTCAAAAATAAAAAATTACCACGTAAATTTATAGCTACAATTAACAGATGTAGATCTGGTCATTATAGTTTAAATGCATCGTTAATAAAAATCAATGTCACTAATGATCCGTCTTGTAATTGTGGTTACCAACAACAAACTCTTGACCACATACTTTGGCAGTGTCCTCTGTATGAGGAACAACGAAAAAAGTTTAAAAAGAGGCTTCACAAAGTTAAACTAGCCCAACCTCTAGCATCTTTTGTTTTGCTCCATTCTCCTACAAGGTATATTTGTAATAGTTTCTGTAATTACCTCGAAGACTGTAATCTTAACTTGTAGGCATGCGATTATAAAGTAATGTATTTGTATATCTTCTTTTTTCAATAAACTACACAAAATAATCTCTCTTTAGAGATTAAAATTGTTTATATAAAAAAAAAAAAAAAAATAATCTCATAAAAAAGTTTTCAGATGAAACTTTTAATAAACCGAGTAGTGTATCTTTTCTTCAACTTTCATCAAATTATGCAGAATGTGAAAAAATACTTGAAGGAACAGACACAAATACGTTAAAAGAAAGATTTTATGAAAACGTACTAAAAAAAATAGTTAAATTTGTGGTACGTTCACCTCAAAAAATAATTTCATATGATTCTGCCACTTTGGAAATTTTGTTGTTAGCAAAAGAAATACAAAAAAAATGACAAATTTAAAGGATTGTCTATGCTTTACACCCGATTAAAAATAAAAAAAGCCTACAAGACTTCTTATCTTACACTTTATCACTTAATTCAGGTAATGTCTAAGATATTAAACGAAAATATTATAGAGAACAATTACATCATTGCCATATGTTATGATTGTATTCTATCTTTTCAGTCACATAAGGGATCTAAATCCCCAAAATTTGAGATAAATGAATTAGAAGCTTCTGCATCTGATGAGGCTTGGATAGCTTATAACGCTTATGACATAATAGACGTCAAAAAAAGACAGCACCTGACCAGACAAATTATAAGCAGTAATATGAACCAAAAAAATTCGTGGGAAGAAAAGCCTATTTTACTTAAGCATGTAATTGTTTCTCTTACTATTTATATGTCAAATAAAATCTTTGATGAATCTGTAGTTCATAACGCTACCTCAAAGGCAGAGTATGACAAGATTTTAAAAAATTTTAGTCAAAAAGTTTTTAAAGTTTCTTCAAGAAAAGCAAATATATTGTTTATTACATGTAAAGCTTTAAATCGGTGCATAAAGAATGATGACTTTTCTTTGTTAGATAATTTATAAAGAATATAATAAAAGGTTTTTATTTGGAGAAAATTTTTCATTTTTACTTGTTAGTGACAAACTTAGATTTAGAATGCTTTACATCTACATTACAGCATAAGCCTCCATATTTATCCTCTATATCTAACAAAGCCGTTCCTCCTTCATTCTGACCTCTTCTATAATCGAGGGAGATGCTTTCGAGAGTCTTTTTTAGAACCCTGACTGTATATAATCAGTCGAGGTTGATATGCCAAGCACTCTAACATATGTTTTATGAAAGATAGTCACCAGTCCATCCCATGTCATAATATAAGAAATAATTTTTGTTTTAGCTTTGTATATAAGACCCAATTCGTTAGCTAAAAGATCATATTTTCTCATCTTTTCACTCTCCACAGACTGTAAATTTTCCTGACTTGTAATACCGACCTCGATTAAGGTTATTTCTTTTTTTATTTTGTCGTATACAAATATGTCATGCTTGTTATGCTGGATTTTTACATCTGTGGAAATTTTAGTGTCTACTCTAATTTCTATCTTATCATTGCTAAGTACCTCCTGCACAGAATGATTTTGAAGCTTTTTGATGCTTTGAGATTGTACGCCTGACAAAGTTGTAAGTGTATGCTTCGAGCAACTTCATTATAACGCCTAGTGTAGTCAAAGCTAAGCATTCTATCACATCTAGTTGCAAGATGATCAACAGTTCTTCTCTTTTCTTTACAATGTGGAAATTTAGTTTTTTCGCCAAGAAAAGTATTCTTATCTTGAAGAAAACATTACAATCCATCAGTTTTAGCATTATTATTTCTTCTAGATAAGGTTGACGACTCTTGCATAGAAAAACTTGGATTAAATTTCATATTATACAACTTTTGATGATTTTGCTTCAGTTTGATATTGTCGTATAATGAATTCTTTTGTTCTTCTAATAAACTATAATAAAAATCTTTTATTGGGTATAGGTACTTTTTAAAATTATTTTTTGCTACTTGAATCACAAACACCAGAGCTTACCACTGTTTCAGCTATTAAATTCACCTCGTCAAAATCTTTCAAGTCTACATCCTGTCTTCTGAAGTCCATGGATATGCTTTCCATTGTTTTCTTAAGAGATACATACTGAATGTATGCTTCCAGATTGAAAGGAATATTAAGAGCTTCTTTATATTTTCTGTGGTATTTTGTAACGATACCATCCCAGGTCAAAACAAATGGAATTATTTTTGTTTGAAAGCTATATATTTGAGTCAATTTATTAGCTAGTATGTCATATTTTCTAAGTTTCTCAGATTCAACCTATTGTAAACGATCCTGAGAAGTTACACCTATTTCTACAATTAAAATTTCCTTTTTTATTCTTGTCAATAACCAGTATATCTGGTTTATTGCACTTAACTGTTATATCAGTTCTAATTGTAGTGTCAACTCTGATTTCTGTTTGTCCGTTTGAAACGACTTGTTGGACAGAGTGACCTCGGAGTCTCTTAGCTGCTTTTATGTTGTATTTCTTGCACAAAAGGAGGTGTAGACATTTGACTATTTCGTTGTGTCTTCTCATATAGTCATGGTCTAGCATCTGTTCGCATCTGGTAGCTAGATGGTCAACGGTTTTCCTACTTGCTTTATAATGGGGGCATATTTGTTTGTCCGAATTGAACATATTTCTATCTTGGACGTAACACATTATACCCTCACTTTTTGCCTGTACGTTACCTCTGCTTAGCCATATTGATGAATCTAAGATGGATACCATTTGATTCTCTTCTGCCTTATATAATATTTTATGGACTGGTTTCGCATTAATTTTATTATATAAGTTTTTCCTTTGGGAGTCATATAAGTCTTTTAAAGTATTATTATTAGATAAGTTATACTTTACTCTTAGATACTCTCCTATAAGGAAAAAATGAGAATTTTGGCGTTTATGGACTTTTAGGATTGCAGCTCTTCTTGTATACAACTCTTTCGTTAATTCAAAGTTTTCTCTTAGTTTGAGAAGCATACTTTCACTTTTAAACTCCAGGCTACACAATCCTCTACCTAATTCTTTTCTACTCAGATATAATTTTTCCTTGCATGCTGGTTGCAGATGAATTCCATTTTTTATAAGGATAAGTCTTATTTGTGCGTCAATGCCTTCAAATACCTCAGGTTCTATATTCAAAATTCCTATATAGTAATTTATAAGGGAAATTACATACTCATTTATTGATAGGAATAGGTTTTTTTCCGTTTAGATTTGTTTTACACAGCTTGTCCACCCTAGAAAAAATCTTCTGTTTAATCTTGTCAATAGTTTCTTCTGAAGGTTTACTGTTACTATATTCTGTTACACCAAGATATTTATAGAAATTTCTATTGTCAATAAAGTTTGCTTCTAGTTCTAATGCTCTACAATTAGTTGCAGACTTTTCCTTATTTTTCTCTAGACCTACTAATTCAAAGAACTTCATAACCTCTGTCATCAATCTTTTTAATATTTCCTTATCCTTAGAAATAAGCTTGATATCATCTATAAAGAGTAGATGGTTGGTCATGTAAGATTTGTCTTTTTCAATTTCTACATTTACCATTGGATAAATGCTATTCAGTTTCTTACTCAAAGGATCCATACAAATTACGAATAGAAGGGGGGACAAGCTATCACCTTGTAAGATTCCTTTAGAGATTTTATTTGTAAATAGTTTTTTATTGTCCATCAAGACATCAATGCTCCATTTAGAGGTAATATTTTTTACAAAATTGAGAATCCATATAGGAAAATTAAGATTCTTTAAGCATTCTAGCAAGTAGTCATGTTCGATTGAGTCAAAAGCTTTCTTAACATCAATCCAACAAGATTTAAGTTTGTTATCATGCTCCATATTTAAAGATATATTTAGCATGGCTTGTTCTTTAGCTCCTTGTATGCTTCTGATAGTTCCTAGCTGATTTTCACTAATTATGTTTCTATCTTTCATTTCTAGTTGTATTATTTTAGTGACACATTTTGTAATTAATTTATATATGTTGGACATGCAAGTTATTGGTCTAAAGTCTGACCCTTTATGACATTCTTCTTTCGGAATAAGATATGTTAATCCCTTATACAACCATTCTTCTTCTTTAAATCCATCTAAACATTGCTTCTTAATAAGATTATACATGATTTCATGAATTGATGTCAGTTTCTTCACAAAGAAGTTATAAATTCCATCCGGTCCAGCAGCCTTCCAATTTGGTAATCTTGAAACTATTTCTAAGAATTCAGAGTAGCTAAGGAATCTTTTATCGTTTTTATTGACCAATGAGACCACTTCATTTACATATTCTGAGTATACTTTAGGCTCTTTGGTCTTAGTGTCCTTTTTCCACATTGAACTCCAGAAATTCTTTATGTCCTCAACATTAACATTATGATGATTTATCTTAATACTTTCTAATTCTCTGTAGAACTTACCACGATACAACTCAAACTTCCTATTTTCTAGTCTAAACCGGGATCTTTTCTCATAACATTCTAATTTCTTCTGATAGATAAGAATCTTATCATTGAGGAAAGACTTTACTTCTACGGGATCAAGTTTCCTACAAAGTAATTTATTTTGTGATTTCATGAGTCTTCTTATAATAAACTATAAAAAATAAAGTTATTTTATTATCAATAAAAAATGAAATTGTTTACAATGAAGTCATAAAATCTTTGTTATGCATTAGTTTTTACATAATTGGTGAAACCTGGGGTATGAGAGGTTTGGGAGAAGGAAAACTAAGGGGTTTTTTAATATATGTTAGGAGAAAAAAGTGAAAAAAGCTGTTAAAACAGTAAAAAATAAAATTGATGCTAGAAATTCATCGATAGCACTCAATAAAACAACGCATTAATAACATTTTCTAAACAAATTAGAGCATCGTACATATTTTTTTGTAAATTATTAATAACTAATATTAAATTATGATAGTACATATATTGACTTATTAGCGTTGAAAAGGCAAATAATTGATAGATAAATCCTTTTTAAATTGTTTATATAAATTATAATTGCATACCTACTGTTGACGATCCCGTTCACCTCTAAAGAATATCTTAAAATACTTTTTAAGACATAAATATATTTATTCACATGTTTTATAAACAAAGAAACTTCCTCCACTCAACTATAGGTAAAATTTTTTAGATTACCTTTTTTAATTATCATATTCAAAAGGATTTCACCTTAATTTTTTTCCCCCTCTTTTGGGTTACTAAAAAATCAGTAAAAATAAGAAATTCCAGGTATTGCGTTTAATATTAGTGTTTTGATTTTTAATTATTAGATATGTTTTAAGAGCAAATTTGAGTTATTATGTTGAAATAGAAAGCTTTTTTAAGCATTTCAAGTTTTTACAGAGTTTTGTTATTAGGGATAAAGATAACATGATCACAGAAATTTTAGTGTACTAAGCTAAAAAATAACTAAAGATACTTCTCTATTTCTAATTTAAGTAGTATATCTCTGATACTAATAAATTATAATTTTTCACCCCCTCATTTTATCGAATAAACACCTTGGAGCAACATCAAATATTGGGTTAACATATGCATTGTCTGTTCTCAAGAAGTATCGAAATTATCCAATTTAGAAGCGGTGATGCCTTTAATAGAGACTTGAAGATTTTGAGTAGAATGATCGACGTCTAATCTATATAAAAGGATGGGTTTTAAGATTAAAAAATGTTACGTTTTATTCTTTTCGATTTACTTTATGCGCCTTATGATGGAGGTTTGAACTTTTAAAATATGTAAGGTTTGAAAGACAACGATATTTGAAACTGAATTGTTTCAATAATTATATGGTATTCTTATACCATGATTTGTATTTTTCCTCCACTTATGACTAATGCATGCGTGAAGGTGTCTGATTGGCTGTTTTCCCCTCCCAAAATTATATAACAAAATATCTTTCCGAGGGGATGGAAGATATAAAAGATTTTAATAAAAATCTTCTAGATACGTTCTCAGGCGGAGGATAATACCACAAATTGTTTATCGGATTATATTTGTGCTATTTTAAGTAGTTTATTGATCTTGCATAGGGGTTAAATAATAAATTAATATTTATAAAATTTAACCATACGACAATAATTATTTGGATGCAGAATCACTTCTGAATCTCTATTTTCTAAAACTGTTAGAGAGATTATGTTTTATCTTTCCAATTATTGTTAAATTTACTTATCTCTTTTACAAGTTCTGGGTTAAGTAAACGCTTTTTCACTGTATTTAATAAATATTGTTTACTGTTACAGTTATTTACACAAAAATTTCAATTGTACTTTTAACCAAACTTTAGTCTATGATACAAGAGATATGTATTTTACTGTATTAAGACGCATCACTCTACTCCAACTTCTTCTTAGTAAGATTTGGATGTAGTGAATCTATCAATTGTATTGAGAAGTACTACATTCCAGATTTTTAGCTTTTTGCATGTATAAAAAGAAATTATTAATATCAGGCTGTCTGATTTTTATATTGACATTATAAATGCTCTGTTTTAATTAAAGAAAAATAAAAAATATTGAAAGTTTAAATAAGAGTATCGCGGATTACCATAAACTCAATTACACTAGTGTTAAATTGAGTGAGTGAGTCATTTTAGACTTTTTAATTTTTAAGATTCTTTTGCGAGATGGTCAAACTTTTATCCTATATGTAGATAAAGTGATGATGACAAAAATCTAAAGGAGAATTTTTTCAGAACATAAGATCTAAGATTTGCTCATATAAGTATTTTAAAGATATTTAGATGAGATATTAATGACAGTTCTTGAAACCAGGTTGTCTAGTTTGTTGATTGAAGAAAAAATCTCAAAATTTTAACTGAGAATACCGCGGATCATTACAAACTAATGCCTTATAACATTAATGTATGTTTTAAGACATTTAAATTTTTAGGGTTTTTTTGAGAAAATGTTGAAACATTTTTTCTATACATAGATAAAATATCTAGACAAAAATAAAAAATTGTAGAAAGTATTTATAGAGGTAAATTATCTATAAGTAATATAGAAAAGTAGTTAATTTGAATGAATTAGACTATCTTACGTCTAGAATTCAATCTATTAAGACCATATTGTTTAATTTTTGTATTGAAGAAAAAACTAATGCAAATTTTAACTGAGGACACGGCGGATCAACATAAACTCGATTAATATAGTTTTTTGATGCATTCCACGCACTTTTTGGGTACTCAAATTTTTATGATTTTTTGAGAAAATGCTGAAATGCTCATTCTAGACATAGGTAAAAAATCTAGACAAAAATAAAAAAAATGGGAAAGTGCATTTATGGTAAATGGCATTTAAATCATACAGAAGGTAATATTAAAGATATTTAGACTATTTTGAGATACTAAACACACTTATTGAGATCAGATTGTCTAGTTTGTTTATTGAGAAAAAAGTTATTTCAAATCTCTAACTGAGAGTACCGCGGAACAATACAAACTAAGTTAATCGTGTGTATTAACGTATTATTTGTACTTTTTGGACATCTAAATTTTTACGATTTTTTGAGAAATTGTCAAACTTTTATTCTATACATAGATAAAATATCTTGAAAAAATGGAAGAATTGGAAAGTGTATTTATACTAGCAGGTAATCCAAAAATAACAGAGGAAAGACATTATTCAAGATAAAATAGACTATTTTGGGCTTACGAAGAGTTTAGCAAGACCAGAATGTCTAGTTTGTTGATTGAAGTATAAAAATACCTGAGAAGAATAAATAAAGAGCATTGTGAATTACCATAAACTCAATCAATCTATCATTTAATTGCACGAATAGTCTTTCTAGACATTTCAAATTTTAAGGTTTTTTGAGAAAATGTTGAAATATTTATCCTATACATAGATAAAATATCTAGAGAAAAAATGAGAAAAATCCAAAAATAAAGTCATCTAGCTATAAGATTAAGAAATCATATGTATAAGGAAGTTTTGAAGTTGATAAAAAGACTTTTAAATAAATTGAAGGTACTTCTTGAGAGCAGATTGTAGAATTCCTGTATTAACTGTATAAGTGGTTTACCCTGATTGAAGAAAAATCTTAAACTCTTCAAACTTAATTGAGAGTTTCAGGGATCTAAAAACAATTAATTAACCTAGTATTTTATAACACCAATTGCAATTTGTTAATATTTAGATTTTTTAAGAACAAGGTCAATCATTTATCCTTTATATAGATAAAATTTCTAATGGAAAAATCTAAAAGTGTAGTTACTCAGATAAGAGATCTTAAAATCGTACAGAGAATCAATATTAAAGAATTTAAGACTATTCTGTGTTTCAACGGAATTTTTTAGATCATGGTTTCTAACTTGTGTAGTTAAGACAAAACTAATGTCAAAAGAATAACTAAAGGAATCACTGATCATCATAAACTCTAGTGTTCTAGCTTTTGTTATATTATTTATACTTTTTTGACATTTAAAATTTTAAGATTTTTTGAGAAAACGTGTAAACTTCTATCCTATAGATAGATAAAATATCTTGAAAAAAAATCTTAAAGTGTGATTAGCCTGCTATTAGATCTAGAAATCACCAGCAGAGTTAATCATAGAGGAATATTTACAGTTCAGAGATACAAATCAAACTCATTAAATTATTGTTGTAATCTCCCTCCAAATAGAAATGTTTCAGGATATTAAAAGGTTATTCATGGTGAGTACTTTCTATTGAGAAGGGAAAGTAATCATTTCTATCTTAAATAATTTTTACGTTTATATATTTTTGGTTTTAAAAATGAACAAATCATATAGTATGACGGATAATCATAACTGACAATCCACTTAACAAATGAAAAACTAAATAAATCAATTCTTTCTTTAAGAACCATTTAATCGTGTATTAGGTAATCAAGGATACCACAATCAATCATATTTTCTTATTTGTGTATTCTAGAAAAATAATCTTAAAAAGTCGTTAGAGAGTATTAAGGATCACTATAAATACAATTAATTTAGAGTTAAGATTCATAAGATAATCTTTTTAGAGATTTAAATTTTTATGATTTTTTGGAGACAAGGTTTAAATTATTCTATGTATAGATAAAAAATCAAGAGAGAAAATGGAAAAATTTAAAAGTGTAGTAATAATCATTTATTGAAGTTTACAATCATAAATATTATTGTGATGTGTATTTTATTATGCTCTAAATTCAATATCCATACTTGAGAGATGATTTCAAGAATAGACCTATCAGGTACCTAAATAAGGAGGTAGTAGAATTGAGGACATGAAAAGTTTATATCATTGAGCAAAATGTTATAGCATAATACATTATACTGTGTTTGAATAAGAAAAGTATTTACTAACCACAGTAAATTATTTTAATTATGGTTTCTTACTTTATGAATGATCGTCTTGATCTTCAGTAAAAAATATTAACGAGAAGAAATTAATTTATTATAAAGATAAGGAAATAGTAAAATTTATCTAAAGATGTTTTAATTTAATTAAATTTATTTATACGTAAGAAACGTGATTTCAACATTTAGTTAATAGATTTCTTGATAATAAGCATATAAAGAGAAAATTTTAAGAGGAATAAATCTCGCTTGTCAAATATTTATATATGTTCAGAGAATTATAAGAAGATAGATGTGATACATTTATAGTTTAGAGGATTTTTATTTATCACACAACTCTATGTTTTGTACTAAAAGATCTAAATTCAGTTAAAGGAAAAATGAAAGCAATCTTCAATGTATTGATGTGATGTAGTATTTGTAGACAAAACTTAATAAACAGTTTAAATTTAAACATGCTCAAGATTTTTACATCTTCAAAAGATACAATTATATTATATTAGTTTGAGAATAAGTGATACCACTATGAATGAAAAATAAAAAATGTTGAATATAATGTCTACAAGTTTAAAATCAATCGAATGAGGGTTTATTTAGAATTAAAAGAAGAGAAAAAAGATTTATTTGTTAATATGTAATCTTAATATTGTATGTTAATATCTGAAGAACTAATTTATAATTTCTATAATCTTATACATTGAACACTACTGACAGTTTTAGACAAAAAAAATATATTAAGATTTTATAAAGTTGTCGACAACAAATAATACATTAATAGAAGTTTTTTAGAGAAAAAATTTTAATAATTTATAATTCAATCTGGAATCTCTTTAATGGTTTATTAAACATATCTATGAAGTATTATGCTCTATTATACAAAAAATAAAAAATGGAATATTTCAACTCTTCTTAAACTCAAAATCAGTGTTCTTAAGTTTTTATTTTCTTCACTAGGATTTTTTATTTTTTATCATATGCTGTACACAAAAATATAATACTCATTTAATTAAAATACATGATCGATTGTAACCCTGATATTCTTATATTTATTTTTTACAAGCCCTATGTTTTTAGCTCCATGAAGTCAGATTTAAGGACTGAGATTCATATTAACTCTGCTTTCTAAATATACAGATCAATAGCCGTAGATAATGACTGAATAAATAAGAAAGATTTTTTTATGAGGCCCTTACATACATATTAATATAATCCAAAGGTATTAACTTTAAAGTTTAATATATTTACCAATGATTGTTAATTACTTTATATTCATTATATGATGTACGTTGGGAATCATCTTTTAAAATTTAGAAAAGAGAGTTGACAATTAATATCCTTGTAAGTCAAGTAGCAAGACTTATATAAGGGCTTTTGTCATTTAAGACATTTTTTTTTTTGACTTCTATAAATAGATATTTTAAATTAAATTATACATATTAAACCATTTTTTGCGAAAAGTTCAAAATTACTAGAATAAGAACATTCTTTGGTTGTCAGATAGCTTCAAATAAAATAAGTAAGAGCATTTAAAAGATGAAATGTTTTTAGTCAAGTTAAAGATTGTTTGATAATTGTCAAAGAAACTTTTTTACAAGGTATATGCATGGTTTTTTATATTTTTTTGAAAAAATTTGTCTGAAATCTCAGAAATAATTTAAACAGATAAGGCATATCATCTTAAATAGAAACAAAGTAAACATGTGTTATTTGCTAATTCCTATAATATTTAATACAAATAGTAAGATATTATTGAATCTACATCCTCTATCTTTAGTTTTTTCCCAAAATTTTAAAAATTTTAGGACTCTATAATTTTTAACATCAATGCCAAGATCTCTAAATAAGAATTTAAAAACAAGTAATACTAAGCTATTGATTATTAAATTGAACAAATAAGTCCAACCAGAAATTTAAATACATCATATTTTTCTTTATTTATCAGCATATTTTTTTTATTTACTTCCTTTGAAATTAAAATTCTATCCGAGGAAATTTTTTTTATTTTAACAAAAAGAAATTAAGTATTTTAAATTTATTAGGCAGTAATTTTATTTCTCAAAGGCAATAGACTAATATTTTGAACAACGCAATTTTTATTTCAATTTGAAGATGATTAATCCAGAGATATTATTTATTCTACATTATCGATTCTAACTAAAACTATTTTTTTGACGAAAAACACGTATCTTATGTTCAGTGTATTTAAGAAATAATTTACAAATCAATCACAAAATAAAGGATTTACAAATTAAAGAACTTGAGATTTGAACTATCATGATGTGTACAATAAGATAAATTTTTATACAAGTTCTAGAAGTTCTTCCTAATAAAAAGATTCTTATAATCAAATTATATTTCTGTAATATAGGAATAAAAAAAAATTTAGTCGAAGATATTTAAGAGTGTTTATTATGATATTTCTATAAAGCATGTTAATAACATCAAGTTATTGAAAAAAATTAATCAAAATTTTATAAATTGTAAGAACAAGGTCTAGAACATTATCGATTTTTGAATTTTATTGTTGTAGAAAAACTAGTCAACTATGTTAAATTATTTATTTAAATATTTGTTATTTGAGAATAAAATAACATCATAGTAGTTAAAATAATCAACTTAAACTTACTTTGAAAATATTTTAATAGTTAAAAACATTTTTAAATTAAATTTACATAAATTGAAAATAATGATTTATATAACTAAAAAATTATTTTATCATCCTTAAATGAGGGTTTATGATTCTGTTCTACGCTTTGAGTTGATCGATAAGATCAAAGAGACCAATGAAAAATTTGCAGATAAACCTGAACTAAGATGTATATACATTCCCAAGGGAGCTTTCTTTTTTACGTTCGATGAACTTGACTATATTCTAATTGGGAAAGTAGTAAGTGAATATGTTGATCCTGTTGATGTCGAGAAGAGATATGAAGAATATAAGTCACAAAGAGAGGAAGATAAGAAGCTTCCTTTGGTTTGTGAATCAAGTAGTACTGAAAGAGGATATACAACTGAAGAATTATATGAAGAAGTTGATAAATTAGAACGTGAAATATTTGATACCATTGATTCTTTTATGTTTGATCTAAAATATTATTTTTCTAAGACTGAGCTGAAAGAAAAAGAAGAAGAAGACTTCAATAGAATAAAAGCTTGGTTGGTAAAGATGTCATCAGACTTTTCTCTTAAGGTTAATGAATTTATATGGCAAAAGGTAAGAGTTAGATATATGAATGTAGGTATGCCTTATGTTGTGTTGGTAGATTTTCTTGAGGATTACTTACACAGAGAGGTTCTATGTAAAGAAGTTGAGGTTCCTCAATTTGTGATGACTGGTGAATATACGTGTGTACTTAGAATGGTGAAAACGCATGCAAGATGCCCAATGAAGTTTCACCCCGAGGAGTGGCGTTGGCGTTAACTTTCATTTAATAAATTTCTTGTTTTGATTCTATAATGTATGTATGTATTATTTGTTTCTTGGTAAAATAAAGTAAATAATTTGTTTATATACATGGTATTTTCTTTACAATAGGGGACAACCCTCAAAAATTAAAGAAAATTTATTTCTGACACGAAGTGCTTTCAAAAAAGTTGAGTTTGTAAGACATAAAAATATCTGTTACATATAATGTTAGTGAGACAAAGACTAACTTTTGAACTTTCTAGTTATTGTTTTTTCAGACTTAACAAAACTTGTCATTAATCTAAGTAAAATGTCATTTTCCAAAACTAAGTGCTTTTTAAAAAAATTGAGAGTGTAGGACATATAAACAACATATACTGTAAGCGACACAGACAATCAGGTTTTAAACTTTCTTGTTGATGTTTCAGCGGACTTAACACAACATGTTGTATTTCTTTGCATAACTGTATTTTCCAAAAATATAGATAAGATATCTTTTATAATTAAATCTAAAGAAACTCTAAAGTAATAGTTCATGTCTTGGGCAATTATTTTGTAATTTTATAATAACAGGGTTAAAATCATTTTAATTAAAGATTTTTTATAATAAGAAAAGTCAAGTCAGCTCTATCTCATTGTATTATAGAAATCTCAAATTATTAGTTTGTATTTACGTGAAGATCATTCAAGGATTAATAAATCATATAAGTATATTTACGTTTTGTTGAGCATACTTGTAAAATATGCACTTGATTTAAATGAATGGCATCACAGAAAAATCAAGACATGAAAATAAAATAAAAACTATTAGAGTTGAACATTGAAAAACATAGATACATGTTTAATATTTGATAAAAGTAAGCAAGAACATTTATGTCAGTGTCATGAAGCAGGCAGTCATACTCAATCTACTTTTTAGTACATCTTTCTTTTGCACCGATTCTTTCAAGGAATCACATCAACAAATCTTCTTTAAACATGTTTCAAAAGGATTATTGGATCTTCTGAAATGCTAAAAAGCATAACAGAAAAGCGCAACCATGACGAGTCAGCATAGTATTGCACATGAACAATAGAATAAGTAATGCTACATATAAATAAATGTTACGACAACACACATGATAAAAAAGCAAGACGAAGTCAAAGTTTTTATAATTGAGTAAATAACAATGTTAAGTCAGGATGATAAAATATAGGATTTTCTTAAAAAGTAGGAATGTTTTTTAATAAAAAGAATACAATTGCTTCATAATTGCATAGTAAAGATGTTTATGAAGCACTATGGCAAAAATATAAAATTGGATATTCTGACTTTTCTGGGCTTCGAAATTGGTGTTTTAAGTTTTTATTTTCTTCATTACAATTTTTAATTTATTTGTCATCTAATTAAAAATTATTAATTGAGTTTTTTTATTGTCATCTATCCATAAAAATCTTCTATTTAGTTTTGAACCTTAAGAAAAAAAATTATTTTAAGATTAATTTGTAGTAAAACTCTGCTTTTCTGATTCAACTATAATATCAAACCAATGATTACACATATTTCTATCACATGATCATTTAAAGTTTTATTTGTTGAACCCCTCCTGATATTTGTAAGGTTCTATGCTGTTAGCATTTCTGTTTTGAAGTTTTTTAATTGATATAACTAATCCATACTCTAAGTAGATATTTATAATCTTAATAATGTTCTGAATTGAAATTAACTTAGAAGACAGGAATTTCCATTACTGAGAGTAATAAATTCTAAAAGTATTTACCCATGTGGATCTTTCTTAAACTTATGAAATAGTACAATAATAGATAAAATAAGTAATGATGCAATTATAATTAAAAGCTTCAATGTAAGGTTTTCCTAATTTTGTGTAAAATGAACATAATGTTCCAGTATAAAGCCGTTTTAATTTTTTCTTACCCCTTATTTCAAGGATACTGTATGGTTTGCAAATTCTACAAATTATAATTTCTCTAAATGTAAATATCGCAATATTGGATGTTGTTGTGTGTCTTCTCAATCTTAATTCTAATTTTCTACTACTCCTTTCTTCTTATGTTTCATTGTTAAATATCTTATGCATGAATCTTAAGGATTTATTTTTTAATACCCTTACATTTAAATACTAATAACAACTATTTACTACTTATTCTGATAACATGTTTAAAAATCTTTTTTATCTCTTTCCATGCCCATATTATATATATTTGAATAAGTTTTTTATTATTCAAGAATTATTTTTATTTATTAAAATATTACATCATACTATGTGTTGATCTTGAGTTTTATATTTTTGATTCTTTTCTAAAGAAGCTTAATAATTGGCTATAGATGATATTTTAAAGATGTTCGTATTGTATTTTTATTCATTGTGAATACTTGCACTTTTATTTTATCTTCTAATTGATCAGAATATCTTTATTCATCCCAAGCTTAATTTTAACATTTTAAAGGTTCAGCATTTAATTAATTCTTAAAAGAGGATAAGTATCTACAAACCTTTAAAAATCACATTACTATGAACAATACTAAGGCTATTTTTAATAGAATAAATGATTTCTACGTAAATATATATGACTTATTTCTTAAGTTTTCTTGATCATGGATTTATTGAAGACAATGGGTCAAAATGTAATTAAATGTCTTATGAAAAATCTTCTATAAGGTATAGTTATAACTTAATATGAATAATGAAGAATTAAAGTATGTCTTACAACAATAAATATATCTACTTACTATATTTCAAGTATACTTGTAATATAAGATTGTGAGCATAATTCTAAAATGAGTGATGAGATTGTTTTATCAAATACAAAACAAGATGAAAATTAACAAATACATAATACTTTTCTAAAAATCAATCATCAACAAGGACATGAATAAATTTAAAAAGATTAGCTAAGCTTAATTATATGATATCTAGAAAATATTAGAGTGTATAAGTATGACTTCTATAAATATTATTCCAGAAATAATTCATTTTTCAAGGAATGAGTAAGAGAGTACTATAAAAATGGATTATAATGAATTATCAAGACTTATAAAGGAGTCAATTTAAATTAAAGTAGATGAGATGCATACCTAAAATATAAAATAGTTATAAAGTCTTTATATTGATCAATGAGATCCTTTACTCACCTAAGTCTTGAGACTTAAGCATAAGTAGACTTTAATTCAATAATAAACAGGAATAGATACAGAACTTTATCAATAATTATATGTTCTCTATGTTTTTTGAGTCTATTTTATAACTAGGGGGTTTTTTAATGAAGGTTAGGAAAAAAAACCTGAAATAAGCTATTAAAATGGTTAAAAATTAGATTTGACAATAAAAACACATCGAAAACACACAATTTTACACATTCTAGGCGAAAGAAAAAAACTTCTTTTGTTTTTGTATTTTATCTGAATCATTATGAACCAATAGGGAATAATGATATCAGATAATGGTTTAGTTTTGAGAAAAAAAGAATATTTTACCACTGGATCGTTTTTTAAAGATTATTCAAACACTTATTATTTATTAAATACTGCCGATATATAAAAATATATTTAAAATACTTTTTATTATGATAATCTGATTTAAAAACATATTTTAGGCTAATAAAAGTAAATTCCTAATAATGTTTATTTAAAATTTATAGTTATTAAAAAAATTTTATAAATTTCAGTTATTTCTTTTAGAGTGTTAAAGATAAAAATTTTTTAACCCCTCATTTTGATTTTTTACAGATGACTGCAACACCTAATGATGATAGCATAAATTATTGTGCTCAAGTTACAACAAAGTTATTCAAATAACTAGAATATCTTGTTTTGAATAATAAAGACTCAAAGATAATGAGGAGAAAGATGAGTGTGTATCAAATATATAATCCGAGGATTTTGAGGTGTAAAAATTTTAATGTTTAATTGATTTACTATATTTATCTTAGGGTGTATAGATAGATTTTATATACATGAATACAAAGAAGCAATAGCTAAAAATTAAATATGAACTGCAGCTTTTAAATCAGACATTTTAAGAAAAACTAAGTTTATTTCAAGTAGGTCTCATTTATTAGATTTTTGTTAATATACACCGGATGTGGATGTATTTATGAGGCTTTTATCAAGTAAAAAATGATAACGTGTAATTTTTGAGGACGATTTTTTATTATAATATTTTTTTTAACTGTTGTAATATTATTATCTCACAACGGAATGTTCAATTAGAGATTGATGATTTTTTTTAGATGTAATTATATGCTTATATAAAATTAGAATCTTAAGGGGCTTAAGTCAAACAGGTAAGGCAAATTTACGTTTCAATTTAAAAATTTTACCTATAACGCCGATCATTTATTTAAAATAAAGATAATTCTGTGGTTACAGAGCTATATTTTTTAATTTAATGAAAACTTTAGGGGCAAATATATTTTTATATACTCTTGCATAAATTACAGATTGCTTTGAGTCTTTATTGTTTTTTAAGCTAAATTTAATTAAACTAGTATTTTACATCTAAATTTTGAAAAGCGTAACTGTGATTTCTTCTTTAATCATAAGAGCGACAAGAAAAATTTAAAATGTAATGAAAATAATAATAATTTAAAAAGGTTACTGTTGACGTCAATGCAGAAGCATTGATATCAACAGATACAACAATAAGGTTCTTATGTGTTTCAGATTTAAATATTAATAATAACTCATCCATCTCAGGGTGAGCAAAACAAATAAAGATTTCTTCTATTTACAACGTTCTAACGTTAACAGTTACGTAATCTGCTCTTACCTATAATTGTCAATTTCAATTCCACTTTGTTATTCGACTATCAATTGCTAGCCTTCTCTCTTCTTTCTCAAAGTCTACAGAGTCATGTCCTGAGCTTTATTCAATAGAGATTGACGCAAGATTGCCTTTAATACTACCGATTGTATATAAGCTTTGAGATTGTCAACAATTTCTATTTTGTTAATGTACCTTTTGTGATATCTTGTAACCATCCCATTCAAGTTCATTATATATGGGACTAAGTCTTAGCCTTGTGTATTAAATGTAATTATAGTACTCTTAACACCAAGGATCCTTAATCCAACTTTTTGAACAAGATGTTGATGATATCTCTTAAAAATTATAGATTTTTAAGAAGAATAGTTTTGATAAATTAAAAAAATATGAGACTATTATTCTAAGGATCTATTAATACAAAAAAGATGTTTATCGCTTAAGGAAAAATAATTTGATAATGTAGAAATGTTACGAGTATGTAAGTTAAAATAATATTTTCGTAGTTACTTATCTTATATACATCCGTTATCTTACATAAATGAAACATATGTCAAACATATGTTTCATATTTAACTATTTAAAGAAATAATCTAAATGAAGGATGCTGAATTTAGATAACATAAATCTAAATAAATATCTTTCAACGAATTCTAACAAATATAAAAAAGTGATTTATTGATTCTGAGGCAATAAAATGAAAAGGCTTTGAGATTTGATTTATTTTAAATATAAAATTAATTTAAATACTATAAAGATCTTAGACGTCGAGTATAATAATTTTCTCATGATACAGGAACATATTTATAAAAATCTAAGATATTATTCTTATGATCTTTTAAAAAGCTCTTTCAGGTAAATGCAATTGATAATCTATGACATCATAAAATAGACAAATAATTATTTTTGAAAAATTCTAGAACTACCTGTAAACAATCTAGACCAATTAAATTTTAAGAATTAAAATGATATGCTTTTTAGATTTGAGGATTTATAGTGACATTATACATAAAGATAAGAATTATTAGTCACAGAAAACAATATGTGTGTTAAAATAAATAGATACCTTTTTCATAGTAAATATTTTTGACAACATCGATTTTGTAATGCCAATATAAATTTAATAAAAATGAACAAGAAGGTATGTATAATTCAGGAATAAAAATAGAAAAAAGACAAAGTATCACTTCTTAAAAATTTGATATTATTTACAGTAATTTTTTAAAGATGATTTACCACATACCTGCTAGAACACAAATATTCAAGAATACGCAACCTTTTTTTCAACCCCTTATATAGGAAAATTTTTAATTAAATTAAGAAATTTGAAAGAGTATTCTCTGACAAATTGAAATTTCCATTTGATTTTGTAGTAGTATCTTATTTTCTGATAAATATACCTGATTTAAATAAAAATCTCGCGTCTTAGTTATTACAATAATGTATGAGGGTTTTAAATCAAATGAAGCAAGGATTTTAACACTAAAAAGACCAAGTTACTTTTATGGTTTTTTAAATGATAAAAATTATTATAATGTACTTTGTCAAACGTTCTTATAGCATAAAGTATACTACCTTATTCTGAGGTTTATTATAAAATGGATAGTGTAAATGAAAAATGAAGACAAAATGAATGAAAATGTAGGGAAATCTATTGTGATCAAACGTAAACAATGGTAGTGAAAATTATAAAAAATAAGCAAAGGTATACATATCAGGGCTTTTGCATTATTTTTTTTTAGTAAGATGAATAGATTGTGAAGTTTTTAATACAAGGAATATAAAAACACACATGATCAAAAAACGAGATGAGGACAAAGATAGTAGATTAAAGAATAGTGTTAAGTCAGGATGATTAAATATAGAAGTTTCTTGAAGAATAGAAATTTCACCAAATAAAAAGGATATAATTGCTTCATAATGGTATAGTAAAGATGTTTATGAAGCACTATGCCTAGAATATAAAATTGGATATTCTGACTTTGATGGCCTTCGAAGTTGGTGTTTAAAGTTTTTATTTTCCTCATTTTAATTTTCAATTTATTTGACATCTACTTAAAAATGATTCCTTGTGTTTTTTAATTATTATCTAGTTATAAATTTAAAATAAATATAGGATCAGCAAAACAATTTCTACCTATTTTTTAGAAAATTCTTAATTATTTGTTCAAGTAATTATTATAGAAGTTAAATATATTTACTCTGTTGTTCAAAACTTTCTTATTTCTGAAACTATTATGATTTAATATGAAGTAACTTTTTGAGAAGTTTTAAAACTGTTAAAGCATTGCTTATTGAGAAATTATTATATGAATAGAAAATTATCTAATTTTTAAAAATATTTTAAGTAAAAATAGTGGTGTAAAATAATTTTTTATTGTACTTTGGAAGGAAAAAACGTTAGTTTGATATGATATTAGTATGCCAAATTAAACACCAATATTAAAATTAAGAGAAAAATAATTAAAAGGTTAACAACAGTCCCGTTCTACCTTTCCCTCAGGTTTTAGCATATTCTTCTACTATGGCACAAATATCCATTGCCAAAATCCTCATGTCATCTACTAAACCATTGCAATTTTCCATCAAAATATTAAAAATAAGGCTCTGCAATCTAGCTCTCTCTGATCTTGTCAACATTTCTTGAGTATCTAAAAAAAATGAAATTAAGTAATTTTCAGCAATTATTATTTTAATTTATCAATAAATTTAAAAGTTTCCAAAAAAGTTCTTTTCGTTTGATCTAGATTTTTTAAAATATCTATTCTTAAAATTGATGTGTTCTAGAACAATCAGATAATTCACGATAAAATTTATTTCTATTTGTATTTATTGTCTGGCGATGGAATTGAGAATTATAAATTACTTTTTTCAATAATTAAAAAATTATGTCAGAATGAGTGTTTTTATAACTAAGACAAGAAGATTTCGTAATAATGTTTTTTTTTTGAAATCCAGTACCTTAAAATTAAAATATCATTTCTTTCTTCTTACACCTTCTAAATTGATTTTTTTTTCTTTTAAAAAATTTTAAACATAAATATGAAAAAATTGCAGCCCTATTATGTCTCTAATTTTATTGCTGGATATGGTTGTTGTTGAAGAAGTTGTCTCAGGGGTGGTGGGAGGGTTTTTAAATAAATTTCATTCAGGGGGCTGTGTTTCAGGGTTGCTCTTTTTTCGCACATCAATAAAGTAAGTTTCACATTCCTTTAGCAAACTCCTTGCCTTGTAGTTACACCTTATTGCTCTTTGTCCGGGTTCTCGCAGAATTAATATCATCTACGTTTTTAAAGTTAGCTTATACTCGCTCATTTAAAAATAAAACTTTATGCATATCATTTCTATTTTTTACCATTACTGAGGTTTTTTTAGTGTTGTGTTCGTGTACAATTTCTGTGGTCGCTGTGACAAGATTCTACTGTACTTTTCAAAACTACTTTGTACGCACGCTCGTTTTCTTTTTACTATGGTTCAAATGATTTAGAACTTATTGCGTTCAGAAAAGAAAGATAACATATTAAGGATGAGGAAAGTTAAAAAAACATGGAAGGAGTCGAGGATATACGTAATGATTGTCAACAAGCTTAAATAGTAGAAATCATTATCACACGGTAAGGTAATGTTAATTTGTATTTTGAGTTATAGTGATTAATTTTAAGGATGATACTGTAGTGTTGTTGAGTTTAATTAGATTCAATATCGTTCAAAGTGCAAAGACATTATTGTCGTGTTTCTATTTCTGAATTTGACAATCCAGGATGGTAAATTACTGATTGAGCATTATAAAATTATTAAGCATTAAATGTTAAATGATATAGAGTTTTAGAATATTTATTAATCAGTAAACTAAAAAAACCCATAAGATCATCAATGAGGTGTGAATATATGTTTTATTCGACACAAAGTCGAGAAATATAAATTAGAAAATTTTAACGAAACACATTACCTGAACAAAGAAAGTTTAATTAAAAGCATGTTAATAACTAATTAAAAGTAAATTGAGAGGAGCAAAGCTAATCTATAATGTAAAATGATTCTTCTCGTAAATACACAAAAGGATTAAAGAATTTAATAATCCTAAAATGTGGAACTATTGGTTATTATAAAAAGACTTAAAGATTATAAGAAAAAAATATTGTGTGATCTTAAAAAATATGTAAATTCAATAACTCTCTTTTTAATTTATTTAAACAACAACAAAAATGAACAAAATAATATCAGCACAAGAAGTCTCAAAGTAAGACATAAAGATTTTTATTGAATAAAGTTATTCTAGACTATCATCAGAAGAAAATAAAATATTTGACATATTCTCACTTAAAGTATCATTGTTTAACATAAGTATATTTTTGCTACTTGTTTCTAACTCATTGATATTTCTTCCATATGATCTGAAGGATTTTTAACCGATTTACACAATTTCTTATGTATAGAAAATTAAGCTCCTTTCGAGATTCTCTAAATTACTAAAGACTAGGAGGTAAGATGAAGATTCTTTTAAATCAATTATAAAGTTCTGTTTGATCTATCACGATTAATTTTTGATACAAGAGATTATCTTTTAGTGAACTGTAAAAGAAATTAAACCTGTATTCTTAACATTTTTATTCTAATATACTTCTTAGTGAATTACTATTATTTTGATCAATGATGTAAACATGAAAATAAAACATTCTACTTAAAATTGATAGTATATCTTTTTATGATATAACGATAAATTAAATTGTTTTTGTGAATGATATTATTTGATAGTAATGATCATAGTTCTTAGTAAATATTCTATTTTCTTCTGAACTATTTAAATAAATTTTCAAATCCCCAGATACGAAAATGATTAAATCTATGATATTTGAGTACTTCGTATTTTATGCAGACCTTCTTCTTGTTGTAATGGTAGAAATATTATTCTCGCTGATCTTTTGTGTGTTTATTTTGTGTAAGTACATGATTAGAATTTTGAAGAAATTGAAGTATCTGTTTCTTTTTATCATAAATAAATAAGATTACTTACTTTTAAATTTTTATTTCTTACCTGTATTTTCTCTCTTACTATAAATATCTTATCTTTGGTACAGGTTTTTATTCAGGTGAGAAGTTACATTTATGTATTAATTAAAGCTGTTTAAAAATGTTACACGTTAACCAACTATTTCTAAATACACAGATTTCATATTTTCATAGGATATCTCAGTTATCTTAGAATACTGTTGTTTGAAATACACCTCTACTTATAAAATATCCTAATCATTTAAGAAGATACAAATAGTAATGATACTTACAAGTAATATACTTAAAATTACTAGACTATTGCAGTCAATTCATAAACCTTGTCATCATAGAGCTATATTTTTACACACTTATGAGTAAAAGTTTTTCATATTGGTTAAGTAATTTATTTGTGTCAAAATATCACCTGAAGTATCAATTAACATTGTAAAGAAGTTCAGACTTATAAATAACTCAAAATATTATGTGTTTTTAATATTTATATTGTTTTAAGGCTTTTAAAAGGAATTAATTCTAGTATTTTTCTAAGCAAATTAAAATGTCTCGAGGAAGAAAAAATTTTAAAGTTCAAAAGTGACGCTTGTTTTGACCAAAAGATTCTTCAATGAAAATTCCTCTGATCATTAATTATATGCTATGAAGTGGAGAAGAAAGGATTAGGTTAAGGTGTAAAATAAAACACGTGGTTGAGCCAAACAAAGAAACAATGCCTTTTTTATTAGCTTGTCAGGGAAAAGCCTTGCGGCATAAAAACCCTGGATGATGTTTAATTATAAAAATGAGAGTCCACCACGTGGTATTACCACGCGGGAAAATACCGTCAATATGAAATATATATAATGGAAAGATCTCACCTCTCGCTCGCTTCGCTTACGTTCCTTAACTAACTTAGCTTAACTCTTTTGATTTCGATATGTATTCACAGGCTTCCTATAATGGACTGTAAGAATGTCCTTTTGTACTGTCCCAGCAGGGCGTACGGACTGGGGGTAAGAAGTGGGGAGGCGAGAGGTGGGGGCGACTAGAGGGGCGCTTCGGTAGTTACTAGTAGTTGATCGATGCTCACAATGAGTATCGATCTAGATCTTTAATCGATGGAGGTGGATGCGCGCGAATTTTGAATACTGCTAATTACCGTACGATCCTTTCGGATCGTACATACTCCCCCCGTTGAGAGTGTAACGATCAATGATATTCTTAATACATGTGTTGTGTTGTGCGCTTATTATCATCGATTTACAATACTTTCGACCTAGGTCATTGAATCAGTTAAGTATATCGCTAGTTGTATAAGTTATTGAACATGTTCATTCGATTGCTTATGATATAACGCTGGACGTATTCGCTGAATCACTCAGCGTATTTTTGCTGACTTGGTCAGCATTCTCGAATTATCGCTGGCCAGGCGACTTTCTTGTACGTACAAGGGAATCATTGGGTCTTAAAGACAATAGAAGAAGTTAACAATGATTTAACAATGGACAAATAGTTGTTACATTGTGCTTGACAATTCCGTGGACCGTCTTCACGGTCATTTAGTGTGTAGTTGAATTTTGTCAATGAGCATGACGGAGGTATTCCTTTGATTTTGTGCTGAAGTGGGATCCATTCTTGATGTTTCCTTGAAGACAATCGATTAGCGGGAGTCTTAATGTAATAATTTTCCTCCGTCAATGTCGTAAACGTTCCTTTAATCTAAAAGAAATGTGCAGGCGTTAGTATGGTTGCGTCATTTAAATCTGACGAAATGAGGCTTAACGGGCGTAAATTTAAAATAACTTTGATTTCGATAACGAATGTGGTCTACTTCTTCGTATGCGAAGAGCAGTTCGCCCACGTTTCGTCTAAAATGATGTTTGAAAGATTTGACTGCAATTTCCCCCCAGACCTCTAAAATAAGGTAACAGGGAATGATTGAATGGTCATGAGATTTTACAATCTACAGCGAAATCATGGCTCTTCGCCTTATACTCGTCCGACTCGAGCAAGGCATACAGTTTCTTTAGCTGGGTATTAGCCCCGACGAAGTTGGTTCCATTATCAGAATAAACGTGAGCGGGAATAGTTTTCAACTTACAAGCCGCCGGAAAGCGGCCAAAAAGGCATCTGTAGTCAGATCGCTGACTAATTCGATGTGTACAGTCTGGATAGTCATGCAGAGGAAGATGCACCCGTATGTTTTAACGCGACCTTTATTACGGTACTTCTTTTCTTTCGCGTAGATTGGACCAAAGAAATCTACTCGGACGTGGGAGAATGCAGTGGCTTCCTGCACTCGCGAGCTTGATGAATTCCCCATTTTATACTGGATGCCGGATGCACGGAATCGAATGCCATGTACGCAATGACGCACGATTCTTCGCACTTGATTCTTACCGTCGAGGAGTCAAAAACGTTGTCGAAGGGCATAGAGGGTAGTCTGTATACCGGCGTGAAAGTTTTGTTCATGGAGCTTTCGGATGAGATCGGTGACGTGGTGATGTGAGGGCAATAATACCGGACATATGTCGTGGAAACTTAAATTTGCGTTCCGCACTCGACCCCCCACTAAAATTAAACCTTCTTCGTCAAGAATCGGATTTAACGCGGCGAGCCTTGCGCTCTTGACTCCACCCGCTGTTTTCACCTTTCTCTTTCGGCGTGACATTGTAAGTCTTGCACGATTTTAAAAACGCGTTGTTCTGTTTCTGTTATTTCTGCGGTAGACAATTCTCCCTTATATGAGTTAGTTTTAAGCCATCGTCAGCATTGAGTTACAATTTTTAATAATCGCGTGTAACTAGAGAATCGCTGAAATATGCTACTTGATTCAATTCACGTCGTTAATACCGATAATCTCTTTACGTCCGGCAATTAGAAAAATTCCTTTCCATGCATCGTTCTTTTAGGAAATCGCGCAGAAGCATTCTCTTCGATAAGGCGTCCGCTGGGTTGTCTCCGGATCGCACATGTTGTCATGTGATACCTACACAGATCTCTTGTATTTCGCGCACGCGATTTGCCGAGTATATTTTTAACGTACTGGAGTATCTTTTTCAGCTAACCTAGTACAATCATCGAATCGGACCAAAAGGTTATCTTGTCGGGTTTCAATCCGCCGGCAGTTCGGACTTCTCTATATAATCGCGCGAGTGTTAATGCTCCGCATAGCTCTAAACGTGGTATAGTGGTATCCTTCAGGGGAGCCACACGACCTTTCGCGCAAAGTAGACGTACATATGTGTTACTGAATTTATCTCGCGATCTTACATATAAGTAGCGAAAAGTTCTTCCTATATTTATCGTCTATTGATCGAATGGTTATCTCGATAACGTCTGTCGATCGAGTTCTGGTATAGTTGATAGCGTGCATGGAACTCGAATATGATTTGATCAGTAAGTGTGACTCTTTCGCGAAATTCTCGGCAATGAAGTGTGCGGCGGCACGCGTATCTACTACCGCCCGACATTGTCTGAGAGTTCCGTCTTCCTTTCTTACACGATACATGATGCTCAGGAGAAATTGATTCGGTGCACCGTGCGAATTGACATGAGACTAGGTGTTAGCCGCGTGAGGGTGGGTTCATTGCGATGTCGACGCGGTCTCCTTCTTCGCGAGGGTGTGGCTCTCCTGTTTCGTGATCTCATGCTCGTCATTATCTATATGTAAGACGTGTGATGGGCCTGGTGACATATCCGACAACGCGAGGCTCTACATGGTTCCCGGTGCTTCCGTAAGCAATTCTGACATAATTCGAACTGTTGAATCGTTGTCAGTCTTTCTTGTATCGTCATGTCGTAATATCAGGGGCACCGGTATACAAAATGTTCATCTCTTTTGCAAAGAACACAATTAGCCAGAGTCTGAGTATGGAACGTACGCGTTGTATAGGTATCCTGTCGCTTTCGCGGTCGTAAAGTCGTCGTCTCGGGATATCCACGTTTTGCGCTGGGCTCGAGGTTCGCGGACGTTGATGACGTTTTCAGCGAAGCACACGCACGCGCATATCGGGTTAAAAAATTAAAGAATTGCTCGATAGTCGGATATTCGTCGGAATCTATCTGTTTATTCCATTCTTGTAGCATTTCGGGGGGTAACGCGCGTTCAGCGAGGCGTACTGGACAAGCCACCGAACTTACATTAAATGTATCGAGTGTGGAGATGTGAGAACGCAGTTCGTTCAAGAATGCAGTTACGTCCTTCGCCGATCCGGCCTTCGGTCGGGGTATGTCGATTAACGCGTCGATTACCCGAGCTAATAGTATACGTGGCACATCGAACGCCTTCAGTAAGGCTCCCCACGCGTCCTTATATTTTTCCCCAGTTAATTGATAATGTTCGATCGTTTGAAGGGCTTCGCCGCGAAGGGAGTCGCGAAGGTATACGTGTTTTTCTAAATCCGATATATCACTACGCGTGTCTACGAGGGTTAAAAAGCTAGATTTAAATGGGATCCATTTCCCTATATTCCCGTCGAATTGCGGGATCTCAATACGCTGTAATGGTATTTGTTGATCGCGGGTTTTCGTGATATCGTTGCTTTCGTCAGTGTTATTCGGGTTGTTAACTGTGGCGGTATCGTTTGAATGAAGTTTGTCTCCGATCGCGAAATATCTCTCTATGATTGGGGTTAAACTATCGACTCCTCCTGCTTCGTTGATAGCAGTAACGCATTTTTCATACAAGGTTTCGTATTTCTCTACTGGCTGAGCAAGTCGTTCGTAACGCCTTCTTATTTCCTGCTTACTTAGATTTCCTTCATGGATTAGATTTTCGACGTGTGGTAAACCCAATTCTAAAACTAGCCGTTTTTGTTCGAGCTGTTCGAGCTGTTTTCGCAATGCCATCACGAACCGTTATTAATTATTCTACTCTTCGAAATCCACTCAAATTAATTTATGGTACTATAAAAAATGTCCTTTGCACGAGTGTATAGCCGTGCGTTGGGTTCTTGATCACGCGAGTACGGTCCTAATGCCGTAAATCGTTGAAGGGGGTATCCGTTTATTGTTAGTGGTAGCCCGATGGAGGGGGTATAAGATCGTCGCTAGCTATATGCCGATAGATAGAGTGACCGGCGAAACGACTGTGGCGGTACGACCGAAGATGCGAGTTGAGGTGGGGTTGGGGTGAATGTTAAAGAAAGTGAGAAAATTGTTGTTTTTTTTATCGCGCTGGGGTTGGAAATTTAAGAAAGTGGAGAAAATTGTTGTTTTTTTTTTGGTTAGAACCCTCTACACGTCACGGCGTCTTCGATTTCTAGTCGACCGTTCAGATAAAGGAATGCGGCGTGACGGTGGGGCCGCCGAAATGTTATCGTTATTTGTACAAGGATAAAGCGATTTCCGCGTGATTAAGAAATAACTATTTCATGAATCTATACGTTTCTACCGTTGATATTAATAATTAAGTTATTCATATATCGATTCAAAGCTTAATATGAAATTTCTTACAAATGATGAATAAATGAATAATGATATTAGAAATTGCAAACTTCTACTGGATTCGAAGGCGCCGTTTCACTTGAAATATATGTTAATGAACAAAGGTGTGTACGCATAAGCGCACACACGGATAATTAAAACTACTTATCTCGTTTCTAGATCTTTCGTGATGATGGTTGAGCTGGGCGATGAAGATGTTCGCAAGATGGCGGACTTTCTCGACTTCGTTGTTCTCTAATCGGTTTGCTCAACGTGGTGATAGTCTATTCACTGCTTCGTAAATCAGAAGTCGGGAACTCGCACCTTACAGGATTGCACCAGAATGTTTTGACCAAAAGATTCTTCAATGAAAATTCCTCTAATCATTAATTGTATGCTATGAAGTGGAGAAGAAAGGATTAGGTTAAGGTGTAAAATAAAACACGTGGTTGAGCCAAACAAAGAAACAATGCCTTTTTTATTGGCTCGTCAGGGAAAAGCCTTGCGGCATAAAAACCCTGGATGATGATTAATTATAAAAATGAGACTCCACCACGTGGTATTACCACGCGGGAAAATACCGTCAATATGAAATGTATATAATGGAAAGATCTCACCTCTCGCTCGCTTCGCTTACGTTCCTTAACTAACTTAGCTTAACTCTTTTGATTTCGATATGTATTCCCAGGCTTCCTATAATGGACTGTAAGAATGTCCTTTTGTACTGTCCCAGCAGGGCGTACGGACTGGGGGTAAGAAGTGGGGAGGCGAGAGGTGGGGGTGACTGGAGGGGCGCTTCTGTAGTTACTAGTAGTTGATCGATGCTCACAATGAGTATCGATCTAGACCTTTAATCGATGGAGGTGGATGCGCGCGAATTTTGAATACTGCTAATTACCGTACGATCCTTTCGGATCGTACGACGCTTGAATCATTTAATCTTCTTTTTACATGAACGCTTTATAGAAAATCTATCATTAAGATTTCTTAAATTCTCTCAGGGTATCTCTTGAAAGGTATAGTCTCTAACTCCTCACTGCTTCAAAATACTTTTATTTGGTATTACTAAAGATTATTTTCTTGTACATCATTATGAGTTCATTAATTTCATTACTTTGATAATTTCTAAAAAGTAATATCACTAAGATATTTAGTATATTGGCCTAATATATATTATATTAGGCAATATAGTATATAGTTATATGTCGTTATTGTTAGTTGGACAGCTTACAAGTCACGGAATAGTGCTAAAAATTATTATTTTATGCCCTTCTATCGTCCAATATAGGTTTCCTGCGGGATTATATGACCCATCGATTTTTTAGGTTGGGCCTGTAGTCTAGTATATCTTATTTTTTGGAAAGCAAAACTCTATTCAGAGACTGAAAGAAAAGATTAGGGAGGCCATAAAACCCTAAACAAACCCAAGGGTTATCGGGATATATTGGTGTAATAAAAAACCATGTGTGCAGTGTCGGGACCCTTTGAAGGATTTCAGATACCTGTGTAATCATTTGCGATACCATAAAAAGGGTAACATTCCGATGTGCTAGATTAAGTTTCTGTATGCATAGTTCCCACTGCCGAAAACCTTAGGCTGTACCTGTCGGTGGACTATAGGGTGGATCCTTATGCTATTGGTCAATAAGATTTGTAAGCTCCTTCCCCCTCAAAAGGGGTGTAGGTTATTTCTAATATAAAAGACGTGGATAGAAATATGAAGTTAGCAGTCTGAGTCGTAGAAGAGAGCAGTAGTCACAGCAGCAGTCGCAGTCGCAGTTGTAGCCGTAGGTAGTTAGTCATCAGTTATAACAGTCGCAGTTGTATTATAAGTTGTTATCAGTTGTAAGAATACAGTCGCTCATCTAAGTTGTGACCGTAAGATTGTGAAGCTAATATTGTACTTTTTCTAATACCTGTTTTTAATAAATCTTATTAGTAGAATTAAACTGGGTGTATGTTCACCTCGCACCTCTCACCCTAAACAAAATTCCCTACATATACATCAGCATTCTATCTTAATTGATAAAATTTGGAAAAAGATAGTTTTGGTCTGCAATCTTTATTCCAAGGTCATAAAAAAGCCCTTTGATAGATATGCTAACAATATTTTAATAAATAAACTCTATAATTATCTTACTGTTTATACTGTGTATTCATCTTATTCTTTCGAAACTTAGTTTTATGAAGGTTTCATTTCTAACACGTGTGATTTGCACATATGATATATTTTTTTCAAATCACCTGCACTCCAAAAAAGTTTTCATTTCAAAAATGGAAATACAATACGCGTATCACACTTTTACCAACGTGTAATAAGATCTTATCGAATATCTTACTAGCGAGGACAGTACCGTATGAAGACGAGATACCACGAAATCACCAATGCACTATTAGGAAATATAGATCGATTACAAGTCAAATCTTTACTGTTCGGCAGATCTTGAAAAAAAAATTGGAATTTAATCAGCTTGTACACCAACTTTATGTATATTTCCAAAAAGCGCACGATTCGGTAAAACGAGAAAAAATGTTTGAAATCTTAGAACGACAGGGGATACTAAGAAAATTGGTCAATCTGGTTCAACTTTTTTAAAAGAAAACTATGGCTAAAATGAGAATAAGTAATCAAATGTCTGAAACTTTTAGTATGCATAGCGGGCTTAAACAAGGGGACGCACTGTCACCTCCTCTGCTCAATTTAGTACTGGAATTTTCTGTCAAATAACTGCAGAAAAGTAAAGGTTATTTGCAGTTGAACAGGACAACGCAACTGTTGACATACGTGGACGATATTGCTTTATTAGGGGACAATAAATATTCGGTAATTATTAATGCGAAAATATTAATAGATAATACAAAAAATCTGGGGGCTACAATTAGGCGTGAAAAAAACCAAATATATGGTCACCGATAGAATTCAGAATGTGCGTAATATTGAAACTTTGGTCGTCCGGGATAAAATTTTTGATCGGGTTAGTAACTTCAAGTATTAAGAATCAATCATAAGCTTGAGTAACGAGATATACGAAGAACTTAAGAAAAGAATCAAACTAGGCAGTGCATGTATTTATTCGGTCAATTAATTATTCAGCTCGCGGTTGCTGTCTAGTCGCTTAAAAATCATGATATACAAGACAATCATCTCACCTTTAGTCCTTCGCTTGGTAGCGAAACCTGGTCGTCACTTACGTTACGAGACGAAAAGAAATTTGGGGTTTTCAAAAATACACCGACTGTACATCAAAACGGACATCATTAACGTACTAAAATTACGCCGATTTAGATGAGCAATTCACGTGGCGCGCATGGAGAAGGAGCGAATAGCACATAAAATACTGATCAGTATACCGAACAGGAAAAGACCACTGAATAGTCCAAGACGTAGATGGGAGGATAATATTAGGAGAAATCTTAAAGAAATAGGCTACGAAGACCACGAATGGAGAGTTCGTGCTCAAGGACGGAACACTGGTGGGATTAAGTATTTGCTGCGAGGAACTTTCGAGTTCCTAACACCATATAATAATAATAATAATGAATGTTTTCGCAATTATATAATCGATATACGAAGCCAACGAGAAATAAAAAAAAAAAATATATGAAATATTTGAAATAATGAATGCATAGCTTTTACCTAGAAAGATGATAATTATAGTGTAGAGCTAATAGAAAAATAGCATAGCGAGTTTCTCGTTTCAGAAATCATAAGTTTTTCAGACTCTTATCAATTAATTAAACGAACGAAAACCTTTGGTCTTTGGGATATAGAAAGCTCATTAATTATTATTGTTTAGAAGTTTCTTTAATTTTCATAGGGATATCGAAAAGTTTTTTCATAATAATATGATTATATTTTCGGAGAAGATTGAAGAAGTTGGCAACTGTCTACTTTCTGAAGAAATTTTACAAATTATTTATTTTGTTACTCATTAGAGAGAAGCATAATTTTTTGTTCATAAATAAAAGTAATACAATTTATATAAGTCCTTTCATTTCGGACATTCATATTAGCAGCTATTTAGAAAGAAAGTTATTCGATCAAAGAAAGAACAGTAAAAGTTTTTATATTCCTATTCCTTTTCTTTTTTCTACGTTAAAAAAAACCGAGTTTACCTGAAGAGTTGAAAACGATCTTTTTCTTTAGTTTGTTACGAGCTTTCGAGAAAAGCTCAAGCTTTTGTCGACGAAACCATGCAAGTACGAAAAGTTCGAAAGTTGTTTCAGTATAATCCAGTGATTTAGAATCATTTTTACAATATTAATAAAAGTAATAATAATAATAATCAAGAAAAAAGTAATTTATAGTATTTAAAAATAAATCGATCAAATATGTTATTTATTATTTTACATATTAAAAACTGATATAATTTCGAATAAAAGATTTTTAGAATCTGTTCTGACCAAAAGATTCTTCAATGAAAATTCCTCTGATCATTACTTATATGCTATGAAGTGGAGAATAAAGGATTAGATTAAGGTGTAAAATAAAACACGTGGTTGAGCCAAACAAAGAAACAATGCCTTTTTTTATTGGCTCGTCAGGGAAAAGCCTTGCGGCATAAAAACCCTGGATGTTGTTTAATTATAAAAATGAGAGTCCACCACGTGGTATTACCACGCGGGAAAATACCGTCGATATAAAATGTATATAATGGAAAGATCTCACCTCTCGCTCGCTTCGCTTACGTTCCTTAACTAACTTAACTTAACTCCTTTGATTTCGATATGTATTCACAGGCTTTCTATAATGGACTGGAAGAATGTCCTTTTGTACTGGCCCCGCAGGGCGTACGGACTGGGTGTAAGAAGTGGGGAGGCGAGAGGTGGGGGTGACTAGAGGGGCGCTTCGGTAGTTACTAGTAATTGATCGATGCTCACCATGAGTATCGATCGAGACCTTTAATCGATGGAGGTGGATGCACGCGAATTTTGAATACTGCTAATTACCGTATGATCCTTTTGGATCGTACATACTCCCCCGTTGAGAGTGTAACGATCAATGATATTCTTAATACATGTGTTGTGTTATGCGCTTATTATCATCGATTTACAATACTTTCGACCTAGGTCATTGAATCAGTTAAGTATATCGCTAGTTGTATAAGTTATTGAACATGTTCATTCGATTGCTTATGATATAACGCTAGACGTATTCGCTGAATCGCTCAGCGTATTTTTGCTGACTTAGTCAGCATTCTCGAATTATCGCTGGCCAGGCGCCTTACTTGTACGTACAAGGGAACCGTTGGGTCTTAAAGACAATGATTTAACAATGAACAAATAGTTGTTACATTGTGCTTGACAATTCCGTGGACCGTCTTCACGGTCATCTCGTGTGTAGTTGAATTTTGTCAATGAGCATGACGGAGATATTCCTTTGATTTTGTGCTGGATTGGGATCCATTCTTGATGTTTCCTTGAAGACAATCGATTGGCGGGAATCTTAATGTAATAATTTTCCTCCGTCAATGTCGTAAACGTTCCTTTAATCTAAAAGAAATGTGCAGGCGTTAGTATGGTTGCGTCATTTAAATCTGACGAAATGAGGCTTAACGGGCGTAAATTTAAAATAACTTCGATTTCGATAACGAATGTGGTCTACTTCTTCGTATGCGAAGAGCAGTTCGCCCACGTTTCGTCTAAAATGATGTTTGAACGATTTGACTGCAATTTCCCCCCAGACCTCTAAAATAAGGTAACAGGGGATGATTGAAAGGTCATGAGATTTTACAATCTACAGCGAAATCATGGCTCTTCGCCTTATACTCGTCCGACTCGAGGCGGACATGTATGTCGACTCGTCATACAGTTTCTTTAGCTGGGTATTAGCCCCGACGAAGTTGGTTCCATTATCAGAATAAACGTGAGCGGGAATAGTTTTCAACTTACAAGCCGCCGGAAAGCGGCCAAAAAGGCATCTGTAGTCAGATCGCTGACTAATTCGATGTGTACAGTCTGGATAGTCATGCAGAGGAAGATGCACCCGTATGTTTTAACGCGACCTTTATTACGGTACTTCTTTTCTTTCGCGTAGATTGGACCAAAGAAATCTACTCGGACGTGGCAGAATGCAGTGGCTTCCTGCACTCGCGAGCTTGATGAATTCCCCATTTTATACTGGATGCCGGATGCACGGAATCGAATGCCATGTACGCAATGACGCACGATTCTTCGCACTTGATTCTTACCGTCGAGGAGTCAAAAACGTTGTCGAAGGGCATAGAGGGTAGTCTGTATACCGGCGTGAAAGTTTTGTTCATGGAATTTTCGGATAAGGAGATCAGTGACGTGATGATGTGAGGGCAATAATATCGGACATCTCTCATAGAAACTTAAATTCGCGTTTCGAAGTCGGCCCCCCACTCGAATTAAGCCTTCTTCGTCGAGGATCGGATCTAACGCGGCTAGTCTTCTGCTCTTGACTCCCCCCGCTGTTTCTACTCTTTCCCTTTCGGCGTGAAATTGTTCGCCTTGCACGATTTTAAAAAACGCGTCGTTCCGTTTCTGTTATTTCTGCGGTAGACAATTCTCCCTTATATGAGTTAGTTTTAAGCCATCGTTAGCATCGAGTTACAATTTTTAATAATCGCGTGTAACTAGAGAATCGCTGAAATATGCTTCTTGATTCAATTCACGTCGTTAATACCGATAATCTCTTTACGTCCGGCAATTAGAAAAATTCCCTTTCCATGCATCGTTCTTTTAGGAAATCGCGCTGAAGTTGTCCCCTAGATAAAGCGTCCGCTGGGTTGTCCTCGGATCGCACATGTCGCCATGTGATATTTTCACAGATATCATGTATTTCGCGCACGTGATTCGCCGTGTATAATTTTAACGTATTGGAGTCTCTTTTCAGCCAACCCAGTACAATCATCGAATCGGACCAAAAGGTTATCTTGTCGGGTTTCAATCCGCCGGCAGTTCGGACTTCTCTATATAATCGCGCGAGTGCTAATGCTCCGCATAGCTCTAAACGTGGTATAGTGGTATCCTTAAGGGGAGCGACACGACCTTTCGCGCAAAGTAGACGTACATATGTGTTACCGAACTTATCTCGCGATCTTACATATAAGTAGCGAAAAGTTCTTCCTATATTTATCGTCTAATGATCGAATGGTTATCTCGATAACGTCTGTCGATCGAGTTCTGGTATAGTTGATAGCGTGCATGGAACTCGAATATGATTTGATCAGTAAGTGTGACTCTTTCGCGAAATTCTCAATAATGAAGTGTGCGGCGGCACGCGTATCTACCACCGCCCGACATTGTCTGAGAGTTCCGTCTCCCTTTCTTACACGATACATGATGCTCAGGAGAAATTGATTCGGTACACCGTGCGAATTGACATGAGACTCGGTGTTAGCCGCGTGAGGGTGGGTTCATTTGCGATGTCGACGCGGTCTCCTTCTTCGCGAGGGTGTGGCTCTCCTGTTTCGTGATCTCATGCTCGTCATTATCTATATGTAATGACGTGTGATGGGCCTGGTGACATATCCGACAACGCGAGGCTCTACATGGTTCCCGGTGCTTCCGTAAGCAATTCTGACATAATTCGTACTGTTGAATCGTTGTCAGTCTGTCTTGTATCGTCATGTCATAATATCGGGGGCACCGGTATACAAAATGTTCATCTCCTTTGCAAAGAACACAATTAGCCAGAGTCTGAGTATGGAACGTACGCGTTGTATAGGTATCCTGTCGCTTTCGCGGTCGTAAAGTCATCGTCTCGGGATATCCACGTTTTGCGTGAGGTTCGAGGTTCGCGGATGTTGATGACGTTTCCAGCGGAGCACACGCACGCGCATATCGGGTTAAAAAATTAAAGAATTGCTCGATAGTCGGATATTCGTCGGAATCTATCTGTTTATTCCATTCTTGCAGCATCTCGGGGGGTAACGCGCGTTCAGCGAGGCGTACTGGCCAGACCACCGAACTTACATTATATGTCTCGAGTGTGGAGATGTGAGAACGCAGTTCGTTCAAGAATGCCGTTACGTCCTTTGCTGATCCGGCCTTCGGTCGGGATATGTCGATTAACGCGTCGATTACCCGAGCTAATAGTATCCGTGGCACATCGAATGCCTTCAGTAAAGCTCCCCACGCGTCCTTATATTTTTCCCCAGTTAATTGATAATGCTCGATCGTTTGAAGGGCTTCGCCGCGAAGAGAGTCGCGAAGGTATACGTGTTTTTCTAAATCCGATATATCACTACGCGTGTCTACGAGGGTTAAAAAGCTAGATTTAAATGGGATCCATTTCCCTATATTCCCGTCGAATTGCGGGATCTCAATGCGCCGTAATGGTATTTGTTGATCGCGGGTTTTCGTGATATCGTTGCTTTCGTCAGCGTTATTCGGGTTGTTAACTGTGGCGGTATCGTTTGAATGAAGTTTGTCTCCGATCGCGCAGTATCTCTCTATGATTGGAGTTAAACTATCGACTCCTCCTGCTACGTTGATAGCAGTAACGCACTTTTCATACAAGGTCTCGTATTTCTCTACTAGCTGAGTAAGTCGTTCGTAACGCTTTCTTATTTCCTGTTTACTTAAATTTCCTTCTTGGATTAGATTTTCGACGTGTGTTAAACCCGATTCTAAAATTAGCCGTTTTTGTTCGAGCTGTTCGAGCTGTTTTGCAATGCCATTACGAACCGTTATTAATTATTCTACTTTTCGAAATCCACTCAAATTAATTTACGGTAATATATAAAAATCCCCTTTATATGAATGAATGACCGCGCGTTGGGTTCTCGATCGCGTGGTGCGGCCCTGAAGCTAGATCGTTGGAGGGGGTATACCTATGTATAGTATAAGAGGCCGTTGGAGGGGGTATACGATTGTCGCTAGCTATATGCCGATAGATGGGATGTCCGGCGATGACGTCACGGCGTCTTCGTTCTAGTCGACCGTTCAAATAAAGGAAGGTGGCGTGGCGGTGAAGTCGCCGAAATCTTATCGTTCTTTGTACGAGAATAAAGCGTTTTCCGAGATGGAGAATAACATTCGATTATATATCGTGTATCCGTTCAAATTTAGAAATTAAGTTCTTTTCGATATTGAGATGTGAATTTTACAGAGAAAATGAGCGTAATGCATAGATATATAAGAAATTGCGAACTTCTACGGGGTTCGAAGACGCAATTTCCCTTGAGATATATATTAGTAAATGAGGGTGTGTACGCATAGGCGTACGCACGGGTAATTAAAACTACTTATCTCGCTTCTAGATTTTTCGTGATGCTGCCTCCGCTGAACGGTGTAGACGTTCACAAGATGGCGGACTCCCTCGACTTCGTTGTTCTCTAATCGGTTTGCCCGGTGTGGTAATAGTCTATTCACTGCTTCGTAAATCAGAAGTCGGGAACTCGCACCTTACAGGATTGCACCAAAATGTTCTGACCAAAAGATTCTTCAATGAAAATTCCTCTGATCATTACTTATATGCTATGAAGTGGAGAATAAAGGATTAGATTAAGGTGTAAAATAAAACACGTGGTTGAGCCAAACAAAGAAACAATGCCTTTTTTTATTGGCTCGTCAGGGAAAAGCCTTGCGGCATAAAAACCCTGGATGTTGTTTAATTATAAAAATGAGAGTCCACCACGTGGTATTACCACGCGGGAAAATACCGTCGATATAAAATGTATATAATGGAAAGATCTCACCTCTCGCTCGCTTCGCTTACGTTCCTTAACTAACTTAACTTAACTCCTTTGATTTCGATATGTATTCACAGGCTTTCTATAATGGACTGGAAGAATGTCCTTTTGTACTGGCCCCGCAGGGCGTACGGACTGGGTGTAAGAAGTGGGGAGGCGAGAGGTGGGGGTGACTAGAGGGGCGCTTCGGTAGTTACTAGTAATTGATCGATGCTCACCATGAGTATCGATCGAGACCTTTAATCGATGGAGGTGGATGCACGCGAATTTTGAATACTGCCAATTACCGTATGATCCTTTTGGATCGTACAGAATCTGTGAGGGATTTTATTTTTTAGGATCTTGACTTCAGTGAAACTGTGAGAATGATAGATATGACGAAACGTACAATGAGATGTGCTAGAATTTGGCCGGAGGAGGTTCACGATTCAAAGTTTATATTCTTCTCAGCGTATCTGACTATTCATTGTTTATTAGCGAACATTGATATTGCGATGAATATATCAAATCTATCATATATCGTTGCGGCTTTATTGGAAAATGCATTCAACTTGATGGCTCTTTTGAAGATGTGTATTTGTAGGATTAAGAAAAAATCATTAACGAAACTTTTACAAGACATCACAACAGATTTCATCATTGATAATTACAAGAGCAGAGACGAGCAAATTGCTTTTTTAACTTACAACAAATTTAGTCAGAAATTTGTAAAATTGACCTTGATCGTATGTTTTCTTTCCTCTTCGACGTACTACTTCATGTCTTGCGTGATGAATGTAGAAATGGGTAATGAGTTTTATATCTATGTTAATCAATAAATCAATAATTATGCTTCTTTTACATTTCAATTTTATTCATGTGTAATTTTAATCAAGCAACATATTGTGTTTGTTTTGAAAAAGATCTAGTCTATTTTTTTTTTTAATAATTAAAAATATCTTAACGATTAACAAATTAATATTTTTACTGATTAAGTATCATATAATATATGATTCCCTTCTTTATTAATATAAAACAATTATTTTATAAACGTGTTAACTCATTAAAAGATATTAATAGGAGTATATTTTTATAAAAAGTGTGAAAATAAATGACGGTCAGAATCGTACAGTTTTTATTTAATTATGGAATCGTACTAATTGATTAAAGCTTATAAACAGGGTCATATTTTAAAAGTATGTAATACTCACCAAAAAAAGTAAAAATTGTTTATTTATTACAATTTTTTGTAAATAAACTCAGTATTTGTTAGAGTTTAATATTGTAAGCAAGTCTTTTAACAACATATTGAACGTACACAATTTACTTATAAATACATAATTCAAGATTTTCAAGATAAGCTTATTATGAAAATAAGTAAACATAATATTTAAAAATCATATTATTGATATCTAATCTGTTTTTCTTCCATTTAATGCAGTTTTGAATTATAGATTGACGCACACTTTTAAATATTCCTTGAACTGGTGTATTTCTAATAAGTGAATTTCTCTATGTAATTTCAGTATGTTATCAAGAAACTCGCTAACGATATTAAATGATAACAAATAATAAGAGTCTATTTATATCGATAAGATTGCTTTTTGGATTTATGTCAATTAGTCAAATAAAGAATGATATAATTAATATGTCGAATATAACTATCAGCTCAATACGCTACTACATTTTCGATTATATCTAAAATTCCCTTACTCGTTACATTTAGTCATTCAACATTTGTTCGTACATATATTTTCTGTGAGACTCATTCGTTTCTTAAGATTAGAATTTCTAGAAAATTGTCGATTTTCATCGGGCATATTTGACTTTTTGCTTTTTGGCCGACTTTGGCGGCATTCGATTGTAGGGTTTAGGGATTAGATAGGTGATCCGGGCCCTATTATTTAAAGCTTATTCTATTTGTTCAGCGGCATCGGCCTTAAGGTTATTCTCTGAGATTTTAGAAAGAATCCTGTTTTTTAGAGTTCTATCTGTATTATAGTTTTTGTCTTATCGCTAAGTTCCATATGACTGGGAATAGACGGAAGTTCCCACTGCTATATGCATGACAGAAATCTTTAGTAAGGATTTTATTTCAGTTTGATACGTTCCTTTGCCTATGCTCTATGAAGTTTATGATGCTATTAAAATATACTAGTTTTATTCATTTATTTTCTATTTCCTGTGTTCTTCTATCTTTCTGGTCCTTATACCGAAAGGCAAAGGTAAAGGATGAAGTTCATTTAGTGTTTGAAAAATAATGTTTGTATGAGGAATAATTTATAGTTATCTTATATGTCTTGCGAGTGATATTCCTGCTAATAGTTTGCTGTAATATTTGGGATAGAAATCAAGTATTGCGCGTAAATGATTAATTTTGATTATGTAATACTTTAGTAAATGTTTTTATTTACTTTTATATTTACTACTAAAAAACAATTTCTATTGTCATTTATGCGAACTACTAGAGTAATGTTTTCCGTAACACAACTTGTATTATTGCGAAAAATTTAGGTAAAAGAATCGTGGCAGGACATCATACTATAGATTGATTGACAATTTAAAAGACAAGACAAATTAATAATAAAGTAATTAATAAGTAATACAATGTAAAAGTCAACGGTGGAAGTAAGTTTGTATAGATTTTTGACTAAACTGAGCAATCAGAAGGCTGACGAATGAATGTCGATTTTTTCCCTTCCATCGAAGAGGTTTTTATCTTCGGCAGCAATATCCGACGTTGTCATCGTAATTTTTTCCTATTTAATGAATTGTTTGCCTTCATTCCTGATTTTGATTTCGTTTGCCTATATTAGTCGACGGTTTTCGAATTTCTCGTTATATTAGGGCGACGAATAGGCACTACCTAAGACAACGTAGATACATAGTTAGAAATATTAGTGTTCTTTATAGTATCATGCCGTGTGAGGTTGAGGGGGACCTTCTGATGGATTTTTTGTGACAGCGTAATTAGTGGTTTAAATGAGCTACGCTACAAAACAATAATGTGGCAATAATAATGAGATATTAGAAAGAAACTCTCATATTTCGACTTTTGATAAGATAGAAACTAGAATTTTAAGTTTGCCTGTGTACAATTAAAAAAAAAAGGTCACAAGTATTAATATTTTAATGTTTTATAAATTTCTTTTTTCAATTCTCAGTTTCTAAAAAAAAAGATCGCACAATTAAAAAATTACAGAAATTAAAAAATAGATAAATTTTTATAGGGGCTTGGGGCAATATGCAATATTTTTTCAGGAAAGGGGACGATAGGACAAAAAAGCTTAGGAACCAATGAACTAGACCATGAGTAAAACCATATTAGTAGTTTACATAAAAAACAATTATTTACAATAAATTATTTCAAATAGAAAACTATGTTACGTAGCAATAAATAAGCAAATGTACGAAAAATCTAATAATTTTATAATCATCATTTTTTCACTCTTACTAATTGTTTAGTGAGACAATTGTTACCGTACAAATTACGCATTTGTACCTCTTTCAATTAAATGACTTTATTAAAGGTATATTAAATGAATTTTATTCCTTTACATACAAATATTTTTTAAAAACATCTTAACATACAATGCTAATTAATAATAATAATAACAAACAATTATATTTTATGGGTACATGATCTCTCTGATTATTTATTTCTGCATTCCTTACCCGCTTTCTCTTTTTATATTCACTATTCCATGTTTCTGACACGCATTTAAGGGGACGTTCCAGCTGAAGCACCCAAAAAAGGCTATTTTCGCGAGTTTTTTCCAAGAAAACTATAAAAGATACAGATATAAAAGTTGTTGGGTTTGGTAGATTGAGTCTTAAACTACATAAATAAATTTTTGATTTTTCATTTTATATAATTTTTTATTGCAAAAACAGTAGTTTAAAAAAACACCTCAAAACTTTAGTGCTTTGGTAGCTCCATCAGAACTTGAGAATGGGCTACCTGAAACATGAAAGTAAAATGGTTTTATATTCTGTATGACTTCAGCTACAAAGTGACAGTAATATATGAAATTTTATCAATAAATAAAAAAATGGTCGACAAATTACAAAAGAAACGTAAATTTGACCTTTTTTTTCATTGTTTTTGACTAAAAATAAATAGTACAATTAAAAATTAAGAAAAGATTTAGTGTCACTTTGTTACAGCTCATGTGTAGAATATGTGGAATAAATTTTATAAGAATCGGCTTACTGGTTCGTGAGATAGGATGGAGCTAGTATTTCAAAACGTAGTTTCGAGAAAAACGCGTTTAAAGTTTTTTTTACTCAAAATCGTGAAAATTCTTACCTAAACTTAATCTGCGATGCCTGAAGTGTACAAAATACCTTTTTCTTGTTCATATTCTTCAATTTCTTCCAGTCTCGCCTTCTTCCACTTTGATCTGACATCTTTTGAGCACTCAGAGCTTCGACGGTTCGCATATTCGATACGTCGGTCGTCGCGTCTTTTAGCAAAGTCGATCGCTCCTGGCCCAAGTTTCATGCCCATCGTTTCCATTATCTTCATCACTGTTCGAAATCCTTCGTTGAAGATACATGCCGAAACTTTGCATGCAATTTCAATAACTTTTTTGCCGTTAAACATGTGTTTAGGTGCCAAGTACCTTAGATTTGAGGTACTTTCACCAGTCGATGGAACACTTAGAATGCTTCAGCTTGGCATCAGTCGAAATTTTGTGGTAGTATCCTGCCCAAATCTCGTTACGCATATCCTATGAAGAATTCAAATTTCTTCTAAATGGTAAACCGTAGATCTCTGAGAGTTCTTTCATCAATTTGATTGTAAATTTTTAGTTTTTACTTCAGGAACTTTTTTCACAACAGTCGTTTTCTCTTCACTACTGTTTTTGCTACGGTTCTTAATTTTTTTTAGCGGTTCGGCGTTTTTCTTTTAAATTTTCTTCTTTTGTATGAGAACTTTTCTTGCCTTATTAGCGCGCTTAAAAATATTTTTTGCCACATGCAAAATACACTTCAACTTTTTAACAATAATATCTTCACCGTATGGATGATAATAAAGCAGCATTTTAAAAGTCTTGGAGTCTCCGTAGCCGATATAAGAACCGTGCGCGCCGAACGCTTAAGAGAGTTGTCCGAGATAGTAACGTTCAGGCAAAAAAATGTAGTTAGAGACATCGGATCTTTTTGAAATTTTAACACAATATTTCTAAATATATATACAATCGAATAATGTAAAAAAAAATTCAATTTTTTAAAAATTGCAAGGTGGAACGACCCCTTAACGTTGATGTTTTCAGTTCATAACAGCGTAAGACACTTTTGTTTTCTAGCCATGAAGATAAAAAGAAAAACTTTCCGCAACACTGTATTTTTAGGACGGTAAGACTCGCCGGGGCTGTAAAAGTACAGTGTTGTAAAAAGGTTTTTTGAAAAAGGATGCCGTGTTGTAGAAGGGTTTCTGCAATTATGAATGGCGAAACTGTGTTAAAATATGCGTGTTATAGGAAGATTTTCTTTAATTTTTGAATCATGCTATAGTGTAGCCGTGTCCCGAGATACCGTGTTGTTTGAAGGTTACTTGTATACGATTAAAAATGATACTGGATTTATATTTTACAGATAAAACAAAGTAATAACAGATCAATTGGCAATACTGTCATTAAATTGAAGTGTAACTTTTATTTAGATCAAAGAAATAAAAAAGTAAAATATAATATATCAATTTGCAGTTATATGTCAATAAAAATTTTCAACAGATGAGAGCTTTTTTATTATATCATTTTTTAATTATATTTTTTATTTTTTATTATTATTTGACCAAAATTAAAATAATATAATTTAAAATCAAAAATTTTTTTTTATCATTTTAAAAAAATTTTTTTTAATTATAAAAGAAAAATAACAATTTTATTAAATAAACTTAACATTTTATTGCTGTAAATACCAATTCCTAATAATTTCTTGAGTTTTTCGTTTCAATAATAATTATACTAAAAATATTTAATTATTGATGTTCCAGTAATCTCAAACTCATCTTATGGATACAGATTACCGTACAAAGTTTGGCTTCTAATCGAGCCTACTGATATGATAACATACGTCTGTCTTTGTTGTTATCAATTTTTATATGTACCCACCATCATCATTATTTATGTTGGTACCGACTGTCTTTTTGTTAGTTTAGTACTTCATGTTAGTGGATTGTTTTCTGCTCTCTCTTGCAAGGTTAGACATGTATTGGATGATCCGAAAGATCAACAACGTCGCATGAAAAATCTAATTGTTAGACATATTCGATTAATTAGGTGAAAAATATAAAACCTTTTTTCTCTCTTTTGTAATTTTCAATTTAATATTTACTACTCACGCGATCCTGTGTGTTTGTTTCAGATTATCAGAGTCTCTAGAAAACGAATTTAATTTAGTGATTTTTCAACAATTAGTAGGAAATACTTTACAACTCTGTCTTTTGGGATATGACACTATTGCAGTAAGTTTCTGGATAATTAAAGAGTAATATTGATAATAAAGAAAAAGAAAGAATATATTGGGTTGGCAACTAAGTGATTGCAGATTTTAAATAAGAATTAGAATTCAAAATTTTTGCCCAAAAGTATAAGTTTATTCAATTAAGTAATGTCCATTTTTGTTGATGATCTCTTGCCATCGATCAGGCAGTGTCATAATATCACGTTCATCAAATTTCTTATCTTTGCTATCAAAAAACTTAGTTAGGTGTAATTTGACATCTTAGCGTTATTAAAAATTTGACCATTTAAGGAGTACTGCATAGAACGAAATAAATGGTAGTCTGAAGGCGCAAGGTCAGGGCTATATAGTGGATGTACGATCCGAAAGGATCGTACGGTGATTAGCGGTATTCGAAACTCGCGCGCATCCACTTCCATCGATTAGGATTCTAGATCGATACTTACTGTGAGCATCGATCAACCACCAATAACTATCGAAGCGCTTCTCTAGCTACCCCCGCCTCTCGCATTCCCACTTCTCATAGCCCTAGTACGTACGTCCTGCTGGGACAGTAAAAGGGGCATTCTTTCTATTCTTCACCGGACGCCTACGACTACACATCTTGAGGGATTATAGAGGCTTTAAGAATTCACAAAGGACAACGAAGAGAATATCCTAATCTTCAAGACTCGTGAAAGTGAGCCCATTCCACATCACAACCCTTAAGGTTGTGATCGCGATATTGGCGGAGTGCGAGAGGTGAGATCTTTCCAATATATATATATATTTCACATCGACGGTATTTTCCCTCGTGGTACAACCACGTGGTACCTTCTTACTGTATAATCAAGTATTCATCCAGGGTTTTTATGCCGCAAGGCTTTTCCCTGACGAGCCAATAAAAAAGGCATTGTTTTTTTAGTTGGCTCAATCACGTGTTTTATTTTACACCTTAACCTAACCCTTTATTCTCCACTTCATAGCATAAACCAATTGCCAGAGGACTCTTAGTTGAGGAATTTCGGCCATAACAGTGGATGTGACAACACACCTCAAACATATCCAATAATTTTTGACGAGTGACCAAAGATGTGTGAAACTTTGCATTATCATGGGGTAAAACAACACCCTTACGATTTGCCAATTCTTGTCGCTTTGCTTGAATTGCATTGCTTAGTTTGGCGAGTTGTTGAATGTACAGGCTCAAATTGCTCGTGTGGTTTTTTGGTAAATGTTCAAAGTGCAGAATTCCTTTATAATCCCACTAGACTGACAGCATAATCTTTTTGTTTTGTGATTCTCTTTTTTTGATTTCGTTTGGGCTGGTTCATCTTGCATTGATCTGTTCCGATTGACGTAGTTATAAACTATCCAATTTTTGTCGCCAGTAATTTGTCTTTTCAAAATAGGATCAATTTTGTTGCGTTTCAGAAGCGAATCGCAGACGCCAAATGAATTTCCTTCAGCTGGTGAGGGATCCTGAGATCAAGTTTCTTGACATAACCAAGCTTTTTTAAACTTTTTCCAATGCATGTCTGCGATACATTTAGCTTCTGTACAATATCACGTGTTGTGATAGGACGATCTGAATCGATAATGGCCTTGATACGGGTCTCATCAACTTCAACTGGACGGCTAGATCATTGAGCGTTTTTCAATAAAAAATCCATAAAACGAAATCTGTCATACTAATTCTGACACTGCCTTTCCTTCAAGACTTTATTGCCATATATTGCAGATAACTTTTTGTGTGCTTGTGTTGCGTTCTTGCCTTTTCGGAAATAATACAACAAAATATGTCTGAAGTGCACGTCTTGTTATTTCATTTTTAAGATTGGGATAAAAACAAAACTAAAGAGCTAATCGATATAATTTTTTTACTGAATTAAACGTAGATGTCAAAACAATAAGTAAAAATATAGGTTAGCTATTGTTAACAAATTAACGAAACAAAAGAAAGTGGAAACTCCTACTGTCGATAAAATCCGCAATGACTCATTTGCCAACCGAATATTATTAAAAAAAACGAAAATATAGAATAAAATATTTAAGCCGTTTATTTTAAAAGTTGCCTAGTTCCATTTTCGTTCGAATCGGGATATTGAAGGGTCTGCGTTTCAATGCAATTACTGCTTAAGTGTATCTAAAGGTTGTTAATTTATAGTTCCTAATAAAATACTGTCAATTATTAAGGGAATAGTATGTTATTTCTAACCACAAATGAAGGAATTAGGTTATTGTCAAAATCAAAAATCGCATTTGTTATAAAATTTCGAAGGGACTTAACTCCATTCAACATAATTTAAGATACTTCAAATTGAAAAAAAAAAACAATACTCAATTTATTTTACATATCTTTAAAAAGCTTCAGAAACATAATTTTTGCGATTCAAAAATTTTTTACTACATAACGTACAAAATTACAAACATAACCTACACAGCAATTTATTACTCTTCTACATTTTGTGTGTGTGAAAGAGATTTGAAGAAATTATGATGTTCCGGTGGTATATATCGTAATATGTTAATTGTGTCCTTAAATCTTGCTGTTGTAATTTGTCTGATATTTTTATATAGTGGTGTCAATACAATATTTTCGGACTTTCTTGGTCTACCTAGACGTGGTAATAAATTTAGGACTTTTAAATTTTGATTCTCATTTATTGATGTCTTATAGAACATTTGATTCGGTTCATTTTTGACAAAACGCATCAAACATACTTTTAACTAGTTTGTTGATTCTTCATAAGAATTTTTTACCCTTTTCAAAATTACGTCTTCTAATAATTTTATTCATACAAAATCTTTTTGTCTCATTTTATTTACAATAAAGTTCAGTAAAACCTGTTTTTGTGCGGTCCTTTTTTATATGATACTATTTTTGTTCTATTTTTTTCGAGCAATTTTTTTTATGCGGTATGTGAATTTTAGCGGCGCTAGCACCAGTCTGATGTTTCCTCTCAGTGTACATATACATTTGTAATGTAATTAATGGAAATTTAACCAAAAACGCGTCCATTTTATTATCTCAAATTAGTGCGCTGGCACATAAGATTAGCAGAGAGGGCATTTGTGAAATCGGAAAAAAAATAATTGAATAATGGAGTTAGGGCCACTTTTAAAATAAACTTTTTCATCATTTCATTAATAAGCATATTTTCTTGTTGAAAATCATGATTTTAAATATATTAGTAACAAATAGGTTCTAAAATGAAGCTTCAGAATGAAAAGATCATATGAAAATGTAACTATTACTGTAGCTAACTCGATTTTTTTTGGAAAATGGAGTACGGCTACTCTCAAAATAAACGGCTCATTTATGTATGTTATGATCAATGTACTGATTCCGGATATTGAATAGATTGCCCGAAATATATTATAGAATGTCGACTAAGATTGGGTAATACATATAATATTTAAAGCATGTTTTTCGTACATTACACTGTCAATCTCTAGAATGTTTAAAGGGTTCTTTAGATTAATCTAGAATAATATGCTTCACTTAGTTATGTTTAGATCACAGAGGAGGAAGCGCAAAGTGATCTTATGAGGAATAAAAGCCAACGTCTATTCTTTATTTACCTATACCTTCTGGGCATTCTATATATAGATTGCCCGGGCAATGTTTACAATGCTCGGATTACTACATTGACAGTTATATCCCCTGGATGTTTAAAATAAGGCGTAATATATTTAGGTATACTTTTAAGATTGCTTACCACACTAGTAAAAAAGTGTAAAAAACAGTAGTTATGCCTTGGAGCAGTCCACAAACTTTTTAAATCGATTCTTACGAAATAGGTCTTACTTAATGATAGAGTCCTTGGCAAGGTTCAGTCGTAAAAATATACCTATTTTAATAATTAGGTAGATCCATTTAACTGCTCAGAAAATAATATTTTCTACAAGATCTTGTTCGTTAAAATCGATGAAAAATTTTACCTGAACCATTTAGAAGTATAAATGCCATTTAAGGCTTTTTTTGTAAAAAAAATTAATTTCTTATAAAGAAGAAAAAGAAACAAATTTCCTATCTCTACTATCAATTCTCATATATACGCATGAGTGATGCGTTGTTGTATTGATGAAGTGTACGTAACATAAATTAATATTAAGTTTATTATATTCAAAACGAGAAAAAATCATGTGTGCAGATCACACGTGTAAGAAGTAAAACCTTCAAAAAACTAAATTTCGAGAGAATCTGACGAATGCACAGTTTCAAGAGTAAGGCAATTGTAGGATTTATTTAATATAATATTATAACCATACATAGCAAAGGTCACTATTATGGTCTCTGGGGTGGAATAGCTGATAAAAAGTACACGTTTCCTAATTAAAGCAATAAAAATGGAATGCTGAATGAGACAGTTATAAATAGACATCAAAATCGTAGGATGTTTATCAAAGGAAATATAATTCGTCGAAAACTAATTACATAAATACGAATAATCGTTTTTTTTAAACTCAGGTATAAAATTTTTTTTGTTAGTATGGTTTTTAATATCCCGTTTTCATCTATTTTCTTGCGCTGCTAAAAAACATTTTAGGATAAACGAAATAAAGACGTTACGAAAAACATATTGAAAATACTGCTAGATTGAACAAAGGTTATGGTAAAATGCAATAAAAGATCTAATAAAGATAATCTCTAGAAATGTTTTTTCAACTCTGTCGCCTATCACACTTCAAGACCCTTAGTATTTATAACATATCTCGTCCTTATTCTTTGAACTACAAACTTATCTTTCTAAATACTCTCGTTTAAATAAAGATCTAAACAACGAGAAATCTAAAAATCACATTGAAACGTATCGCTCTTTAAGCTTATCAAAGTGTGACACTACGAGTCTCAAATTTCAGCCCCGTGGTAAGCTCCACCGATTCACGCTGGGCGTTCAACATCCTGAAAAAATATTTGTATTTTATTAAAAAATTAATATTAGTTAATAATAAAATTTTTATTTATTCATGGGTCAGTACATGTCTTTGGATATTTTTTATAAAAACAAATAAAAATCAAACTTAATAGACATATTTTGTCTTTATGAATCAAATAAATATATTATTATAAATAATTATTTTAATTTTTAATAAATATGTAATTTTTAATAAATTAATAATTATTTTAATAATTATTATATATAAAATATTATAAAGAAGCAAAATATATAAATGTGACAGAAATTTACTTGCCTTTGAATGGAATTTGTCAGCTGCTGCTATTGTATTCTACAGTGTTATCTAATTCTTTTTCTCTGATGTATCTTGTAATCATTCATTTTTTTAAAATATTGCGGACAATACAATTATTATATATTCTATGTATTTATATAATATAATTATAATATTTGCGAAATAAATAATTTAATATTAATTTTTCAATAAAATAGAAACATTTTTAAATACAAAAAAAATGACACGTTTGGGGAAAAAAATAATGGACGACACATCTTCTTTCTTTATTTCGACCGTCGGTTCGTTTGTACCTTATTCTTTTGTCGAGTATCTACGTGCTTATCTCTATTTATTCTTCTACCTTTCGATCGCTCCTACCTACAAACCTTCCGAGTATCGAAAGAATACGTGTCCACGCTTTGTAGTATACAGTCGCACACAAACACACACACATATACAAACAGGAGCGATAACTACGAAGCATAGCATAAAAAGGAGACCGAGAATAGGAAAACTGTATAGCTTTATTCCGTCTCATTCTCTCGCAGGATAATTCCTATATGTTTGTCTCTTTTTCTCTCATTAATTAGTATAGCAACCGTTTCATAGCTTCGTTACATAGCTGCGTTTCCGTTTATTTACTTTTCAGATCACTCCTATTCTAAAGAAGTTTTCACTTCAAAAAAAAATTGTAGAATGTTTGTCGATGGAAAGATACCCCGTCAAAACCTAAGTAAATATATCCTTTCTTGAAACTGAAGTAGACGCGGATTATGTCCACCAAATATCGCGGGAACTTGCAACGCTCCATCACCCTGATTATAGCGCCCCACGGAACCGAGTTAAACGCGTTCACGATATCCAAGGAGACCATCACCACCACGAGGCCATCCCCAACGCATGCGTCCACGACCCTCCTTACCTTTAGGATGGTATCGATTTTTGATATCCCGACGCGGAAGCCAAACTGCACAGATGACAACGCGTTTAACCTCTCCAAAACCCGGTAATCTTGCTCGCTATGACCCTCTCAAATATCTTACCAGCTTTGTCTATGGCAAATTGGCCTGTACGAGTTCAGAAGATTCGGTGTTAGATCCCTCCTCTTTTCGATGAAAGCCGGCTTAGTCCTCTTCCAAAGCGTCGAAAGACTCCAGACCCCAAACAGACCGAGAAGCAGTCGGCCAATCCCTGGCTCCAACGTGACACAGCGGCCCGCACGAACACGCCCGGAACCACATCTGGCCTAGTGGTCTTTTCCCCGGATATCTTCCTCGCGACCTCTTTTCTGGCAGCGATGACACCTCACGGGTTTCTTTGCTACCGGATAAACAGACCTCTGCGGCCGTCCACCCAACAACAATCCATCTTCTTTTCAGAGCTGCACGTGCAATAACAGATAGGGTCGATCTTGACCTTACTCAGACCCTCCCAACCTGCCCATCCTAATCGCGCCGATCCTCATACTGTTGGGATCAAACCCGGACTTCAGCTTCATCAGGGCATTCCTAATAACCGTGCTCGTCGCCGCAGCATTAGGGCCCACTAGCCTTAACTCCTCCAGCCTTCGAGGACAGCTGATCTGTCTTCCGGATCTGATCTCCGGAATCGCCTGCTGCAGAGCCCTAGCCATAAAGTACGCTTTCTTCTGTGCACCCTCTCCTCTAATCCTCCAAATGAAGCAGTCTGTGATTCCTCGTCAGCAGGTCAGACCGTTAAGTCCGATCTCCGAGAGGTTTACCCTCTCCCTTGCTCGGAGGAGTGCATTCCTGTACGACAGCCCTTAACCACAGGTGAGCACCACTGTTGCCTCCTCCTTAGGCTTGAGTGCTTTTTCTTCTTTTTTGTCTTCTTATTTCCATTTCCATTCCCTGGGCCCGTAACCGGCGCCCCGCGTCCGGTCATAGACCCAACTAAAGCAGCTTGCAGACCAGCCACCTGCCGCTTGTAAGTTGTCTGTATCCGAACAAGAATCTTTGTCAAATAAAATTATTCTTTCGAAAACTTTTAATTCCTTGTTTTAAATACAATTACAAGAATTTAACAGGCTGAATTCTTAAGTTATTCGGAAAATATCGCGAATTTACCCTCGTATAAATATTTCCGCGTAACATTACGTTCGAGGACTGTCCTACATTTGCCTATTAAGCCCAGACAAATGTGAATGATTTGATATGTAGTCCTGGCCACATGTTAAAGTTGGAGCGCACTTTACTCTTTACCACAGGTCGCTTCAACGTTTCGTGGAGTAATATCTTAATCTCAGCGGATCTTGTGATCCTGCCGCTTAGGTGGTTGCCTTAGTGGGAATCTGGCATATCAAAGAAGCTTGCACGTAGCCGAAATTCAAAATTCAAAAACCTTGCCTTATGATACACTCAAGTTACTCAAACAACTCAGCGCAATGTAGAACTAATAGCTTATAATCTACTCAAGAAAACCGTCTTGAAAAGGGCTAATCAGTCGATTTGGAAGCACGCAGATCGCAAAACCTCAAAACAAAGCCACAAGCAGTATAGCGATATTTACGCATGACCGATTTTACTAGCTAGCCGTCCCGATCGGAAGTAAATCTCCAGCACGTGTACAAAACCCGAGCACAAGATCTCCATTCGCTCTACTCTCCGTCGCTTGACTGTCAACGCTACTGCTATTTAAGCGCTACATGGCGTAGTACAAATTCTTCCTTAATAGCTAAATAACATGAACAAATATTATTGTTAAAATATGGAAAAAATGGTATATTAAAAAATAATTTAAATATTTACAAAAAATAATAAATCAAATTAAATCATAATTAATAAAAAATCATAGGAATAACTATGTATTCTATTTTTTTCAGAGAACAGATGGAGGAGAAGGGAAAAATGCTGCTTCCGATTTTTTTAATCCTCGGCTGCGTGTGCAGTACACTCTTGGCCTACTGTTACATGGGGGAATGTCTCATAAAAGAAGTATTTGGTTTTTCTTAAGTTTCATTATAAATATTTTTTGTTCTATTGAAACATTAAACATTTTTTTAGAGCTCTATTCTAAATGATGCTTTTTATCATTGCAATTGGTACGACAGCACAGAAACGGACAAAAAATTGGTGCACAATTGTATGATGTGTTCAACAAAATTTGTGCGATTGACGTCAGGAAAATTTTGTACCTTATCACTGAATACCTTTACAGATGTAAGCTGTTTACAAATTATGTTGTAAGAAAATTAAAGGTTTTCTTATACTAAAGCAAGAGCCTACGAAGGCCAGACCCTCGTTATTTTATAAAAGCTGAAAGTTTTTTGTGCATGTCCCCTATACAGGTAAAAACGACCAGCGACTATAGAGTTTTGGTTGTGGTTACTTGGGCAGGTAACAGTGTAGTAAAGGTGTAAAAAATAGTACCTTAAATTTGTTAAAGTATAAAGCTTAATTTTTTTATATTATCTTTAGTATAACTGTAAGAATCAAATTATTCATTGCCGGACTCTTAACATCGTGGCAACTTTTTGCCAGACACCCTTAATGTTCATGAAACAAAAGCAGTAGTTACTGTTACTTCATTTTACCGACAGGTACAATATTTATCGTCACCAAGCAGTAGTATCTGATACTTTATTTTACTGACAGGTAAAGGTAATTATTATAAGTAGAATTATAATTTTATGAACATTAAGGGTGTCTGGCAAGGGGTTGTCAAGATGTTAAGTGTTTGGCAATGTATAATTTAATTATTATAGTTATCCTGAAGATAATATAAAAAAATCAAGCTTTATACTTTAACAAATTTAAGGTACTATTTAATACACCTTTACTACCTGTTACCTGCCCAAGTAACCACAACCCAAACTGTATAGTACCTGGTCGTTTTTACCTATATAGGGGATATGCACAGAAGAACCTTAAGCTTTTATAAAATAACGAAGGTCTGGAGTTCACAGGCTCTTAGACTATACGTAAAAAATTCGTTTGTAGGTTATAAAAACTTCAATGGCATATTTATCGGTACTACGAACATTCACTTAAACAAAAAATCAAATCGGATTGTTTCAATACAGTATATTCAATAAAAAGAAAGTTTAAAATTGTTTATAGAAACACGCATTACATATACATAAATATAAATATATACTTATTTTTAACATTAATATTTTAATGATTAAAGGAAAAGTGAATGAAATAAATATTTTATGTGCAACTTGATATGTTGTTAATGATACAGACCTGTTTTTTGTTTTTCTTTATTCATTATGTTTCTATAAAGTTGTCAATGTTAACAAATTGGATTTTATTTAAAATCTGATATATATAAACAAAATGTTAGGACAACAAAAGGAGAGATCTTGAAGAAATATGCTACGAGTACCGCGAAATGAGAGGAAGTCGCGTTCAGGAACGGGAACACTAGGAGGATTTAGTATTTAAAGCAATGAACTTTCGAGTTCTAAATGCTATAATTAATAATATAATTAATATTAATAATAATAATAATAATAATAATAATAAAAACAATACCCACATTAATAAGACGAGGGATATTTCAAGGAGACTCATTAAGCGCTTTTCAGTTTTGTTTAACCCTAAACCCACTATTAAACATGTTAAATGACACGAAATACTGCTACAATATCACGGGAACCAACTCACACAAAATCACACATTTATTGTACATGGACGACTTAAAATTGTTTGCAGCAACTAACCACCAAATGGACTATCTACTCAAGATCACTGAAACATTAAGCACAGATATAAAAATGACCCTAGGGATAGACAAGTGTAAGAAAAACAACATAATCAGAGGACAACAAACCAAACAGGAAGACTACATATTAGACGAAAACGACAACCACATAGAGGCAATGACAGAAATGGACAGCAACAAATACCTAGGGTACAAACAATACATAGGAATAGAAAGGGCAGCAATCAAAGAAGAATTAAAACACAGATACAGGCAGAGACTCATTTAAATACTCAAGACAGAACTTACAGCAAGAAATAAAACAAAAGCATTAAACACATATGCAATAGCAGTACTAACATACTCTTTTGGGATAGTGAAATGGAGCGAGACAGACCTGAAAGCACTTAACACACTCACACGAACACAGTGCAATCAACATAGAATCATCACATACACGCAGCAATTAAAAGATTCACAATCAGCCGAAAAAAAGGAGAAAGAGGATATATAGATATTCGAAACCTCAACTACAAACAAATAGACAACCTAAGAAAATATTTCATGAAGCGGGCACAAGATAGCAAAATTCATAGAGCAATAATACATACAGACACGTCAGCCACACCATTACAACTCAACAACCACATATACAATCTATTAGACCTCACAGTTACAACAGAAGAAAAAAAAGAAAACTGGAAACAAAAAATACTGCACGGCCAGCACCCACACCAATTACCACAAGAACACATTGACCCACAAACATCCAATGTATGGCTAAATAAAGGTAACATATACGGTGAAACTGAAGGCTTCATGATAGCTATCCAAGACCAGGTAATAAACACGAGGCATTACAGTAAAGACACAAATAAAGACCCAGGTACAAAAACAGATAAGTGCAGGTTATGTAAAATACAGATAGAAACAATAGAATACATTATAAGCGGATGCACAATACTTACCTATACAGAATACACCAGACGACACAACAATGTAGAAATATAGTACATTAACAACTTACCATATACCATAAACTAATCACACAACACACACCCACATACAAATACACACAACAAACCATACTAGAAAACGAAGAGTACAAATTATACTGGAAAAGAAGCATCACTACAGATAAGACCATACCGCACAACAAACCCGAAATAACACTTACAGACAAAAAGATAAAATAACACAGCTCATAAAAATATTTATACCAAACGCAACAAATATACAAAAAAAAATAGGAGATAAAACAGAAAATTACATATTGCTGGCTGAGAAGATAAAAGACATGTGGCATCAAAAAAAGTGGAACACTACACCATACTACAAATACACACCAACAACAATAATAGATAGCGAAAAGTACAAACTATACTAGGACACAACATTAACACAGACAAAACAGTAAAATTCAACAGACCTGACATCACATTTACAAACAAGAAAGAGAAGACAACATACCTAATAGACATCTCAGTTCTAAACGACATCAACATCACACAGAAATACAGAGAAAAAAATAGAAAAATACACACCACTTGCACAAGAAATATACAGAATATGGAAACAAAAAAAGGTGCACATCATTCCTTTCATCATATCTACAACAGGCATTACACCGAACAATTTTAAACCACATCTCACACAATTACAACTAGACCCAAATATACATCAAGAAATAAAAAAAGAGGTTATATTAAAAACATGCAACATAACCAGAGCCTTCTTAAATTCAGGAGATTAAAGCAGTCAGACCTTGCAAGAGTCCTGTCTGATATGCTGATATGTCTGAGAAATCAGAGAGAAATAATAAAATATAATAAAAATAATAATAGTATTGTTATTATTGTGGGAGTAGGAGCGTCTGTTGTATGTGTGTGTGCGTGTGCGGCGTGAAGAAGCTTCAAGGGTACGTTGCCTGGTAGCATAAACAGGGGCAAGTTCGTGGCGTTTTGAGTCGTAGCCATGGGTGAGCGTTCCCTGGCAGCGCAAACTAAGACAAACTGGTTGCCTGGCGAGATGTTGCCACGGGAGTATCGCCTAGCAGCCAAAACAAGGGGGCTTTAATATATAAATGGGGAACAAGAGAACAAGAGAGAAATTTAGAGAGAACTATACATGCGTACGAAGGTGTGATCGAGTGCGATAAAAAAGCGATTAATAAATTAACGATTTGCGAGATAATTTGAGCGAGAGTGTTTCCGGAGAAGTAGTTTAGTGTGTTCCTTTACTTTTGGTGTGTTTATTCTTGTTAACGTTTGTTTTTGTGTTCATTAAAGAGTTTTTCCTTAATCTTCTGTGTGGTACCGGTTTTCTCGGGGAATTCGGATATCCTTAGCTGGATACATAATAAGTGTTTTCCCTACAAATTGGGGGCTCAGCCGGGATATTAATATCAAAGTCCGGTACTGCGGTGCGAGATTAGAAAAGGTGTTTAAGTAGTGGTGGACTGTGAAAGAAAGTTTGAAAATGAATACCAATTGGTACAGTGATTTGACAGTGATGCAGCTTAAGGAGCGGCTACGGGAGTTAAACCAACCCTCTACTGGAACAAAAGCTGAATTATTATCGAGGCTGATGAATTTTGAGTTAAGCGGTGTGCAAGCGGCAAGAAATTCCGGAGAGGAGTTTCGAGATGAAGCATACGCGAAGGTCACAGGAAGAGACCAATATTATGGAGCTGTTCCTCGTGATGTAAACACGAACGTCGAGGAACGAGACAATTCGCTTCACCTTGAGATAAGACAGTTGCAGCGAAGGATGGAGGAGATCTCCCAGCAATTGGGATCTGCTCCAGCCGAAGAGAGAATTTTGGGAAGACATAATTCTTGTTCGATGTTTCACGAAGAGGAGAGCCGATCGCGGATAAGCTTGTTGGCAATTGCGGAGATGTTGAATTATTTCGACGGCGAGTCACCTTATGACCACTGGGAACGGCAGTTTCTTGCCTTAAAAAGGATACATCGTCTATCGGACGGAGAAGCGACGGTGCTATTTAGATTGAGATTGAAAGGGAAAGCGGCGGAGTGGTTCCACTCAAAAGCAGAGTATTCAGATATGTCGAATGAGGACTTGCTTGACGAAACAAGGAAAATGTTTCGTCACCTCCCTTCTTGGGCAGACAGGAAAAGAGAGTTTCTGCAGCGGCAGTGGAAGTATAGTGAGCGTTTTAGTGAATATTATCATGATAAAGTGATTCTGGGGAACCGTGTATCCGTTGGTGAAGAAGAGCTTATTGAACACTTGATCGAGGGAATTCCAGACTTGGTTTTGCAGAACACAGCAAGGATCAGGGGTTTCCGGGATAAATCTGAACTCTTCACTTCGTTTGAGAAGGTGCAGTTGCCGGTTGGGTTCGAGACGAACCGTGAACAGAGTAAGCCGGAAAGAAGAGGGGAGTGGGCAGCAGGACGGAGGCCAATGGGAGTGGGTGAGGTAAAGCAGCAAGGATCGGATGGTCAACAGCGGATCCTCGAAGGTTGTCATAACTGCGGAGTGAGGGGACACCGTGCGGCCTTTTGCCCATCGAGGGAGAGAGGTATAAAATCCTTCAACTGCCAGGAGTTCGGTCACATCTCAGCCGGATGTCCCAAAAGGACGCCAACGGTGACGGTTGTGCGGGTCGACGAAGGTTTATCAGCAGATAAGGAATCTTTAAAGAAAACTGTTACGATAAATAATGCTAAGGTTTCCGCGTTGGTAGATACGGGCAGTGAAATTACGCTGATAAGAGAAAGCGCCTTCGCTGAAATAGGAGCGCCGCGAGTGGAAGATGAATGGGTCGTTTTCAGGGGTTTGGGTTCGGGCTTGATTAGGACACTAGGTCATTTTACGGCTGCTATCGGGGTTGACGGGGAAGAGTATGAAACCAAAATACATTTAGTACCTAATTCGTGTATGCGCCATGACCTCATCTTAGGAACAAATTTCCTTGACAACGTGAAATTGTTGATAGAGTCCGGGCACATTGAGATCCGGCGTTCGGGAAAAGCGCAACCAATGGAAGGCAATCTGCCGAACGTTTTAAGTATAAATGTTTGTGGCTCGGAGAGTCGAGTTGGTAAGGATGGGATCTGTGGGGAAGTCGCTGCAATTTTAGAAGATACAGATTTTATTACAATTTTAGCAGAGAAGGTGAGACAACGGTTAGAGGAAAAGTTAGGTGTAAATTTTTCAGCAAGAAAAGAGGAAGTAGATGATTTAGTTTTAGAGGGTTTACAAGTAAAGCAGGTCAGCGAAAGGGGAGAGGGTTTAAAGCCCGCAAGGGGAAGTCCAACTAAAGGAACATCCAGTAAGCGTAAGAGGGATTCTTCTGCTCATGAAGAAAGTGTTAGTGATAGTGATATCGACGAATATTGGGTTAAAAACAAGAAAACTCCTAGGAACACTGTTAAGAAAGGTAGTGGTAGGGGCAAGGGTGGAGATCATACTAGCGCTATTACATTGTCTCCTAGACTAGCGGTAAAATTTAAAAAGACCAGAGCATTGCGAAATAATTGTCACGAAATTGGTAAGCGGGTGAAAACGAGGGACAGAGGAAGACCAGAACGTAAACCGAAAAGAAAGAAACGTGTAAGCATTAGGGAAAAATATGTTGGAAGCTATAGTAATAATTTTCGTTCTTCTTAAGTAAAGACTCAATTTACCGTTTTGTTCATCTAGTAGTTTCAATTTTGTATGACTAGTTCATAAGATTAAACATATTTGACTTTTTATATTATTAGTAGTATTGTGTAATTGCGTTAAAACTTTGTACAGTGGTGTTGCGAGACAAAAGCGATGGAATGAATTTTAAATGTAAACGTGTGTGAGAGTTTAAGATGTGAAGCAAGTAAGAGTGTGAAGTTTTCATATTTTAAATCGAATGTAACGCAGCGTTGTCGCTTGTAATATGTGTAATTTCGTTGACAGTTTGTATAGCGTAAGCATTTGTGTTGGTTTTTAAAAAGAATGAATATCTGAGGCCAGATATCATTTTCAGAATGGTCGAGTGTGGGAGTAGGAGCGTCTGTTGCATGTGTGTGTGCGTGTGCAGCGTGAAGAAGCTTCAAGGGTACGTTGCCTGGTAGCATAAACAGGGGCAAGTTCGTGGCGTTTTGAGTCGTAGCCATGGGTGAGCGTTCCCTGGCAGCGCAAACTAAGACAAACTGGTTGCCTGGCGAGATGTTGCCACGGGAGTATCGCCTAGCAGCCAAAACAAGGGGGCTTTAATATATAAATGGGGAACAAGAGAACAAGAGAGAGATTTAGAGAGAACTATACGTGCGTACGAAGGTGTGATCGAGTGCGATAAAAAGGCGATTAATAAATTAACGATTTGCGAGATAATTTGAGCGAGAGTGTTTCCGGAGAAGTAGTTTAGTGTGTTCATTTACTTTTGGTGTGTTTATTCTTGTTAACGTTTGTTTTTGTGTTCATTAAAGAGTTTTTCCTTAATCTTCTGTGTGGTACCGGTTTTCTCGGGGAATTCGGATATCCTTAGCTGGATACATAATAAGTGTTTTCCCTACATTATTAAATTATAATATGTTTTTTTACAACGACTTTTGAAAAGAAAATTTTGTTAGAATGATTTGGATTCAAAACTCAATGAAACGAAAAAAATACGACCAAAAAATGTTCCGTTTTTTTTAAAGCATCTAAAGGAATTAGTTGCAAAAAAAAAATTTTGGCATGGGCTGATCCATTATAAAGATACCTTAAATTCTCAAATTCATACAAGGACTATCATCTACTTGAATCCCAAAAAATGATATATTATATTTACTTAGGTTAGGATCTAAGTATCTAGTATCCTTCCGTCGAAAAACATTCTAGCTTTTTTGTTTATATCTATGGCTAGCGCATTCGATATTCCATCTTGATGACTAGAATTTTGAAAGTGGTAGTTTTTGCCTGCTACTTTCATTCCAGGGTCATGTTTGTATTCTCAGATGTATCTTTATTCGTAATTTTTATTATCAATGCGATAATATTCATGTCTATAGTTTGTAAGAAATATGGGCGTTTTGTTATCGTTCCTCCCCACTTCTTGCTAAGGAACCTTACTCTGTCCATTGAAACAAAAATCTTCCTATTCTTTATTTGGACGTCTCCGACTATAAATCTCAGACAATCTGTGAAGAACCAACAAAAAAAGCGACAAAGAGTTGATGAAATTGGACAGAAAAGGCTAAGTATCACTATCATTTACATTTATCATAAAAGAGACTACGTTGTTGCATTTGCATATAGGCGAAGTAAAAGTAAGGTAAGTAACGTGTCCAATTTTTGCATAAACAACATTATATTTCCTAATATATCAACTAGTGTTTGTTAGAAAGAAACTAACTTTGTTTGTTAGAACGAAACTTTTCTTTGACATACAAATAAGGTTTTATTATACAAGCAATTTGGCTTGATCCCATGTTTATTTCTTCATTTATCACATTTTCCTCATCATAGTGTATCTTTAACGCCAAAAGACTTTATTTTTGATGTATCTGTTCAACAATAACAAGTATGCCGCAAACTAGAGCTAAAAAGTGTGAAAATAAGCATGAAAAAAAACATTAAGGGTGTTCCGAAGAGCTCAACAGAACGCTCTCATGCATTTCGTGCACGTCGAAAGGCGTTATTGGATGTGCAGACTAATATTTCTAATGCGCGTAATAATGTGCGTGCAGTTTTCTAAATAGTGATAACGATCATGGTAAGTACTTCAATATTTCTAATCAATATATATCTTCATTAATTTTTATTGTTCATAGATCACATACTTAATCTCTATATTTCATATTTAAAACATTCATTGTAATTCTCTATATATGTGATATTCTTTAGTTAATATTATGAATTTTGTTGTAGGTGTTTCTTAAGTTGATAGAAATCCTAATATTCCGTACTCACAATTTCTAAGAAATAAAGTTGGCCGTGATGATTTTCGCAAAAAATTTTTTAACAATATGTTCGGTTATGCATGCTCCGATTACGATCGATTATGGTTCCACAATGATTTAAAGCCGCCACGAGTAGAACACGAAGAACTCTTACGTATAATAATTGATAATTTCAATACAACTAATGAGATTTTACTGGGCAACACGTGTTACCAATCAATAAAGAAGAGAGTTATTCTAATAATGTCCACATACAACGGTTTCAAATATCCAAAATAACTGTGTCTTGGCCACTACTTGATTTAATTTTCGAAAGACTCGTTTCTCTGCGAATTCAATTTATGCAAATTAGATGGTTAAGACACATCCACGGCCAATACGGAATTATGGTCAAATTATTAATGTACCAGTTGAGGTGGGCAATATTGTGAAACATTTACCTCGCAATATTAAAGATGAAGATTAACGTTCATATCAAGAAAAATAAATTCACAGATTAGGCTACTTAGAGAGAATGTTTATTAAAAGAACAATTTGTGCATGGCTTCAGTATTTGATTCAAACTACATTTTATGAATTCTAGGATATGAAAATAGATGAAAGCTTTTTCAACTATGATGATAACATTGATGAAATTTATCGAGAAGACGTAAGTGAAGATATACATACCGATTGAAGAAAGTCTAACAGCACAACAATAGACTCTGATGTGGAATGATAACGAATATTTACGGATTTTGCCTGGACAGTATAATCTTCCACGAAGTATTAATTTGATGAACATGCTAAAGAAAATTCTTTTCTATCAATTTATTTGGACTATTTCTAAAAATTCAGAGACAGAATAAATGCAACACCATTCACAATAGCGACTAGTGAATTACGGATATCAGACCGGCGTGGAGTTACTCCGTATCATTTATTATATGTTGCTATGAACATAAAATAATACGCAATGTGCGTAGCGTTTTGGGCCTTTGTGGAATATAATACTTTTTTCCGAGATATTTAGAAGATATTTTTTACGAGATATTTGTTACTTACAAAAAAAAAATGCACAAGGCACAAACAGTCTTGTTTCGCACTTTATTCAACACACACGAAATAAAATCTTAATCCAAACGATTTCCAACTGCAATAATTCACCTTTATCCTCACAGTGACAAAGGTAAGAAACATTTATATGGATATTGAAATATTCAAAAATTGATACTTCAGCAAGAAGCCTAAATACTGAATGAGTTATTTAGTTTCAATTTATTTTTATAGCGATCGTAAGGCCTTTAAAATGACAAAACGAATAAAAGTTTTTGAATATTTAAAAAACGCAACTAATATACCTCTTGAATGTTTAGATGTAGAAAATGATGAATTATATGATAGCGAGGGCGAATTATTGGTGAGAAAAACTAATCCACAAGGCAGTGACGATAAAAGAACTATTATCGAGAGTAGTGATGAGGATATTAATAATAAAGATATTATAGATCTGTCAAGTGACAATGATTGCGAAAATATTCCAAACAAACGTACGAGACGATGCATGCGATTTCCTTCCAGTTCTGAAAACGAAAGTGACAGTAACGTACTAAATGAACAAACTGAAATTGCTTTAGACGGAACTATTTGAAAAAGAATTGAGTCAGGAGGTGTTGCTGCTAGATTACAAGTTCAGAGTTTTTTCAAAGATGTGCACAGACCAACAGCACATGCTGAAAGAAACATTATGAAGGGGAATCTAAGTAGTGCATTCCTATTCCTAGTGAGCACACCAACGTAACAGTGATTTCAAACCTAGAGAACATGTAAAATAACAAATGTAATGTAAATTTTACATTCTTGTGATACAAATTGTTATGTAAATGGGACATCAAATTTGTGACGTAAATATGCAATTAAAATTTCATACATGTTACATACCGATTGACATCACATTAGTAACCTTAGAGTGATGTTATATTTATATAACATAGTTACGTTAGCTTTACATTATAGATATAACGTCACTATTACATACCTAAGTTACCTTATAAATAACATAACCGGTGTGACTCTGTTTTATCATCACATTTACATCTCAATGTAATATTTCAATTCTATTCATATTGTTACAGAACACCTATATAAAATAGTTATATTTTTTTTACATTGGAATTTTATGTCAAAATTATGTTAAAAAAGTAACTTTGAAATTATAGAATGCGTTGTAACTGCATTGATTTATACTGCATTTTGCATATAGCATCAATATTTGAATAGGAATATTTTTTTACAGAATAAAATTCCCTATAAATATATATTTTCAGTGCATTAAATAAATATTTCTAATGCTTAGTGTACCACCGGTGGTACACGTGGCACGGAACGTGGTAATTAAAATTTATATTATTAATTTATGTTATATTTTATTATTTAATATTATTTATTAATTATAATTAATAATATTATTAATTATATATGTATTAGTAATATACTGTAAATTATTACAAGTTCGCATGGCTCAGTGAGGCAAATCACCATCCAGTAATGTCCATCCGGTAATCGTATGTTCCCGAGTTCAAATCCCGGGAAAAAAAAAATAAAATAAAAAAAAAAACTAAAAAAAAGAAAAACAATTACATAACCTCAACAACGATTTTCGATTTTTTTTATGTGTACGTCACAATGTTACGTAAATGAGTTTGAAATTGTGCGTCACATGTGAGTCACCTGTGACCCGTATGTTATTTTAAGGTTTACGTAACCTAAAATTCTGGTTCTGTAAATGTAACGTCTCAGTTACATTGGTGTGTTCACTGGGGAGACGAGTATTATTGATTACAGAACAACTAAGCCATTGAAAAGAGGAAAGCTATATGTTGATAGTAACCATGTCACAAAAATCTTTGATAGCGTAATTTCTCAAAATATTTATTGTTTAAAAAGTGAAGTGAAAGCTTCCTACAAAGTAAAAAATAATTACTCTGTGCAAGTTATGATTAATTCTGACAGCAGTAAAATTATGCGAGGAACATGTGAATGTAAAACTTCAAGCTTAGGACGATGTGCACATGTTGCTGCTCTGTTGCATATATTTTTAATACAATGCAAAGAAACTTTAAAAGAAAATGTTGTTTGCACAAATCAGCTTTGTGCTTGAAGTCAAGGATCCAAGAAAAAAGAAGCACACAAAGTTGACTACCAGTATAAAATCACGAATAATAAAATGATATTCATAATAATAAAGAAAAAAAAAGTAGATCTTGAAATTTTTCAAATGTAGAACTAGATGTGGGAAAAACATCTAATTTTGTACGGCAATTGCAAATGTTTAATCAATTGAAGAAATGTCCGAGTATATGGGTACTAATGATTACCCTTCATTACAAAAACTATAAACTAAATTTAAAACAAAAAAGTATTCTACGCAGCCTAGTATACCAATTCACTGTTTCACTTCACAGTGATCACAACACAGTGAAAAGAACCACGTGATTTAACAAGTTGAAATCAATCGAATTGTGATAAATGGTGGCAATATAGAAAAATCCTAATTACAGCGTAAAAATAAAATATTTAAGCTTGAAAAAAATGAGGAACAGATCTTTAACTGAATTAAATATCACTTGTGGGTGGATTAAAATTTTGATAATTTAGCATTTGCTTATGGTCGCGATCATGAAGAAATAGCACGGAATACGTACACAAATTTTATGTCACTGAAGTTTTGGTTTAAAGTCACTAGCGGCAGCTTATGGGTAAATCCAAAATTTCCAGGAATAGAATCTTCCCCAGATGGACTTGTTACAGATTTACCTAAAAAATCATATAGTTTACTGGAATTTAAGTGTCCAAAGATTTTAGAAAATATTGAACTAATAGATATACATACACCAACACCTCAACAAAGAAGTTCGTTCTGTTTTATCTTACAAACGCCGAAGTCAATGAAATTGAAAAGAAATCATCAGTATTATTATAAAATTTAGACGCAGATGGCAATAACCGGAAAACAGTGGTGTTATTTTATGATATGGACCTCGAAAGGTTTTAATGTAAACCGAATTGAATACAGTCCAAATTCTATCACTTTGACTGCCACGTCACCCGTATTTTGGTGCCAGTAAGGTTTCTGATCGGGCCGCGTCACCCGTACTGGGGTGTCGCTTATTTGAATACTTGCGAAGGATATTCGTATGTGTTTGAAAAGATATTTCGCAGAGGAAGTAACAAAACTATTTAATATTAATTAATATAAAAACTATATTTAATAATATAAACTTAATGTTTTTTATATTAGTATATTGATTAATATAAACTATTATCACAGCAGTAATACGATAATGGTTTTTTAAGGAAATTTATTAAGAATGTAAAAATTTAAAACAATCTATCTAAAAAGCTGGGGTTAGTCGAGGCAACTTGGACAATAAGTTATTGTTTTCTTTAAATTGTCTCGTGTCTGATCGACCCACTCGACGTCTTTTATCTGCATAACATTGTTTGCATGTTCGTCTAGTGCTTCTTCCGGAATCTTTTTTCCGAACGGCGATATTATGCTGACTTCGACGAAGATAAGGATTAGTTGTATTGTCAGTCAACACTAATAATTTTGCAGTTAATAATTCCCTAAATCTTCTAATATTTACATTCTTTTTTTCTGCAATTTTGTAAACTGTCAAAGCGTTTACAACAGAAATTCCCAGAAGTAATTGAATGCCAAGCTTTCGGTACCACTTGATTCCTTTTCTAATTGTGGTTGCATAAGAAACTATTTGGTCGGAATAATTTATACTACACTTTAATGCTTTATATTCAGCAACAGCTAGTGGTTTTAGTGATGTAGATGTGTCTGTTGGCTTGGAGAAACAGAACGAATGCTACGACTTTTTTTTTGTACATGATACTATGATAGAAGCGTGTTTTAAAGATAAAATTCTCACGTCCCGCGTATTTTTCCATTTGAGTACCACAAGCCTGTTATCATCTTCTTTGAATATCATCTCCCTTTTCTTAATTTGCTATGAAGTACATCTTTTGGGACGAATTTTTTGTTATTCCTAAGTGTTCCTACTAGATGGGTTTTGCGGTTTAGGCACGATATCGCTAACTTATAACTCGAGTAAAAATTATCAATGTACAATGTTTGTCCTTAGTAGAAAAGTTTCTCTACAAGCTAAAGACAAACATAATGTGCTAATCTAGTTTCTCTAATACAATCAGCTGATTTACCAGAGTAAATTTTCATCGCTCATGTATATCCCGTTCTTAAACATAATTTAAATAATTGGATGCCGTATTTGTGCGCTTTATTTGGTATATAATGTTTGAAGATGAGTCTTCCGCGCCATGAAATCAACGTTTCGTGCATAACAATGTGCTCTTCAGGCGTGAATATTTTTTGATACTTTACCTCCAATTTGTCGAGAAGTAAACATATTTTTCTAAGTCAATCGTTACGGGCAATAGGCACATTATTGCTGAAATGAAAATTATTTAATAGTAACTCGAATCTATTTCGTGACATTATACTACGCGGTAATTAAATATTATGAAGTTGGCTTTTCGACCAATAATTGGCAATGTGGTTTATCAGATCTACTGGAAAGTCATGACCACTTTTTCTAGCAGATGTCGCTAGGCTTGAGTATGCAATGTTATGATTTGACACATATGTCTTTTAACTCTACTGACATAAAGCTGTAGAAGCTTCAGAAAGCTAATAGCTTTGCGAAAGTAACACGTCATAGATTTATACTCGTTTTTAAAACAATTCAAATTTCTTTACAAAACATTTATACCAATTCGATGGTCTCATATATCTATACTTTCTTTCGATTTATTAACTAATATAGCCCGTAAGCACTAAAAAAAGTGTCAGTGAAATACAGCTGATTTGGCCTAATGGGAATATTCACCGTTAGTTGTATATGGCTGACATTGCGGTCAACGTGTTGATGTTCGCTGATGATATGATCTTTGTGGCAAGAACACTAAATGGACTACAAACAATAATTGATACAGCCTCTGATCTCTTCGCACAATGTGGTTAATTTATCAGCATCAATAAATCGTTCACAGTGGCACTAAAAATGTGCTATAGATTAACCCTTTCGCACTGAGAACTGCATATATTCGGCATCCACTTGACGACCTGTTGGTACGAGCGCCGCATATACGCGGCATCCACGCTATAACGTCTGGCGAGTCTCCGTTCAGGGTAGGTACCTCGGCGGGCAGGACTACCGTAGCGAAAGAATTAAAAAGTCTGTCGAAAATCGGAAGGTCTATGTAGGATTATTAGGTTCTTCTAAATGAATATTAACACAAAATATAATTTAAACCAGAAAACTTTAATATTTAAGTGCACAAGGAATGGCACATCTTTACCGAAGGGCTGTTTCTTATTGTTTGGGAATTAATCTGCCCAATCAGAACGCTCAACAGTTGTCGCTCAATGTAGACTCGCCATAACTCATCACGACGGTGAAGAAGCGCCGTGACGCCGGCTTCTCAAGCAGCCATAATTCAATTGTTCCCAACGACTCGTTCTAACCACACGCGTCTTCTCAACTTTGTCTTACGTCTTCTCACAAAGTTACAAGTTCGATGGGATTAATATAATCCACATAGTCCGGTTCAAAAGTGATTAATATAATCACGCCGTCTCAAGTCCACTGATTGTAATATTCTCAGTGATAAGTTCGGAACGTATTCTGCTCAACGGCCACTCAGTTTAAATCTCAACCGACACGCGGTGTACTCGTACGCATTTTTAATAAATCTGACCACTCACTGCAATTGCTCGGCGTTCTACTCATTAAACCTACTTATTTCCTCAACATTTGGTCCTTCGAGCCGGATCGAGCATTTGCAGTGCAGATTTGTAAAAATTGGTAAAGGTTATTGTGTACGGTACATTTCATCATCTCAGTTTCTTTGTTCGTGAAAGTAGTGCCAGCTCAAGTAGTGCTCTTACGCGTGACGTAGTACCGTGTCACGCCTTCTCTTTTACTCGAAAAAGTAGTGCTATCTCAGTCGCTTTGTTCCGCGCGAAATAGTGCCATCTAAAGTTGTGTGGCTACGCGTGACGTAGTGCCGTCTCACGCCCGCTCTTACGTCACGAGAAATAGTACCACGCTCGTGTTAGTGTGACGCGTGAGCCGCCCCCCTCTCTCACTCTCGAGTAGGGCGAGATAAAGCCATCTCTCTTGCGAGTACGTGTCGTCCCACCTCGCTTCGCGCGACCCGCGAATACTTCCCCCACTCTCACTCCCGAGTAGCGGGGTATCGTCATCTCGTTCGCGGTGTTTACAAAACAGTGCTGTTATCTATCGCGACATTGTCGTCTCATTGGCACTACTTATTATCAGTGATTCTCAGTGCAATCTCATTAAACAGTGACTTTCACTACAGACTTCTCATTTAATCATCACAATGGTGCTTGTGCGGGATGAAGAACAAAAGGCCAAGACCACAAGCAGTGGTGATGACCAAGCAATTCCTCAGACAGCTCAACCGACCAGCCTGGCGGTACCATCGACGTCCACTCATTGCCAAGGTCCCCAGACCAGGAGCCAATCGTCAGTGACCCTCAGTACAGAATTCACGTTGCGTGTGCAGGCTCAAAGGGAAATCATTGTGTCGATAGAGGATATACTCAGTCAGGTTGGTGACCTATCCGAAGCGATCACCCTGACAGAGGTGAACATGATGCTCGAGCAGCTGAAGGAGCTGCATAGGTCATTTCGCCAAGAGCACGCTAAACTCGTATGCAATTGGCCTCACAACTAAATGGGGCGTCCATATCTCACTGAGACGGTCAACATCAACGAAACGAAGTTGATGATAAAGACAAAAAGATTGCTTGGTCGGCTCAAGGAACAGCTCACTCAGAAAACTCAGCAAACTCCTTCACGCAATGCTGGTGCTCGTGCCCGCTCCCGGCTTCCTGAATTAACAGTGCCGACATTCAGTGGAGATTGCCGAAAATGGCCTGATTTTAAGGCCATGTTCAGCTCAGTAATAGGAGACCGCTCAGACCTCAGTGATCTGGAGAAATTCCAGTATCTTAAGTCAGCGAAGCAAGGTGAGGCCTACGAAATTGTTGCTAACATCACTCCTGACAATTCATCATTCGACTCGGCTTGGACCTTGCTCACATCAAGGTTTGAGAACAAACGTCTCATAATAAAATCACATCTAGAAAGGCTGCTCAACCTCAAACCAATGCAAAGGCGCCAAGCCACCTCACTGACCAAAATGGTCAACATCATTAATGAGACCACTCAGGCACTCAGAACACTCACAGTGGAGAGCAATAATGATTGCCTCATGGTCACTCTTCTCACTGGACTGCTTGATCAAGACACTCGCGAGAGGTGGGAGACATCTCTTGCATCTACAGATGAATTTCCGACACTCAGCCAGCTCACCGAATTTCTGGTCGGTCGTGCTCGCACATTGGAAACAATGGAAGCCTCGTCCACGCCTGCTCAACCCAATGTGCCAAAAGGGGCTACGACTACTCGGACAAGCTCACATCAGGCATCTCAACAGCCCCCAGCCAACTCATCAAGGTCGGTTACTCATCAGACTTCTCGTCCAGCTCAGTCACGAACGACATATCCGTGTGACTGTTGTGGGCAAGATCACTACATCGCGATCTGCCCAAAGATGCGAGGCTACTCGGTCAACCAACGGGTAAGGTTGATCAGGGATAGAAGCTTGTGTTGCAATTGCCTAGGCAGGCACAATCTAAGGAGGTGCAACAGCCGACGGCATTGCAAATCATGCAACGACTATCATCACACCCTGTTGCATGGTGCCGACCTCTCAGTCATCTTCGAACCACCAGGAGATGAGGCTAAGACCGCTCAAGTGGTGTCAGACACACCCGCTCCGTCAACCAAGTCCTCTCAAGCATGAAGCTCAGGGCAGCTCTTTAAGAGTTGCGATCATCTTGTGTCTAACTCAGCCCATCTCAGTCATCTCACATTGCTGGCCACAGCGACAGCAATAGTCGTCTCAGCAGCTTCATCAACTCAAGTTCGTCTGCTCATCGAACCTGGATCAGAAATCTCATTCATCTCAGAAAAGCTCACCCAGCAGCTCAAGTTACAACGAAGGCACTCAAGGCTGGACGTTTATGGTGTCGGTGGAACACGGACTTCTCAAACGAGAGGAATTGTCACACTAATCCTTCAATCAAGGTATAGACCACTCACAGTGACAATTTCAGCTCACGTGTTAAAGACTGTTACCACCATCCTGCCGGCCATAAAGACTCAACAGGAACCCGAATGGCCACACCTGAAGGGTTTAAATCTCGCTGATCCAGAGTTTCTCGTTCCAAGGGCAGTAGAGGTTATAGTTGGAGCAGACTTCTACGGCCAACTCATCAGGCCTAATATCATTAGGCACTCAGAAAGAACTCCCATTGCTCAATTATCTATCTTTTGGTGGCTGGTCATAGGCCCCATTCAGGCACCGGTCGCACTTGCAAGGACAACTCATCACGGCAGCTTACAGGTATCAAACTCGTCCTTGCGAGAGTTGTTGACACGGTTTTGGGTCCAGGAAGAACCTCCATCATCGAACAACTCATCTCTTACTCCTGAGGAGCAGGAGTGTGAGCTCCACTTTAAGACCACTCACTCAAAGGACTCAACAGGGCATTACATCGTCAGGATGCCGCTCAAATCGCCCCCAACAGTCCTGGGAGATTCTTATCAGACAGCTCATCGATCGCTTCAACGAATTCTCAGGCGACTTGGCAGAGACACTCAGTACGACCGATTGTACACTCAGTTCATGCGAGAGTATGAACAAGCTCAGCACATACTCAAGCTCGATGACAGCTCAGTTGGTAGAAGGCCACATTACTATTTGCCTCATCGTGGGGTACATAAGCCAGACAGCTCCACCACGAAGCTCAGGGTTGTTTTCAACGGTCTAAGTGCCAGCTCCACTGGTCACTCGCTCAATGATATCATGCTCGCTGGTCCTAATTTGATGCTCAACATCTTCGACTTGCTCATTTGGATACGTCAACTTAAGTATCTCTTTGCGACTGACATCACCAAGATGTACCGTCAAATCAAGATACATCCAGATGACCAGGATCTGCAACGCATCGTGTGGGTGAATGAACAGCAAGTTTAATCTCATTTTCAGCTCACTACAGTCACGTATGGAACCAAGTCAGCACCGTTCCTAGCTGTACGCACGCTCCTTCAGCTTGCTGAAGATGAAGGCTCTCAGTATCCTCTTGCTGTCAAACCGATCACTCACAGGCGTTATGTTGATGACATCTTCGGAGGATCCGACACAGTGGAACAGCTCGTGGTGACTGCTCAAAAACTCATACGGCTCTGCCATGCGGGCGGATTCCCGCTGGCCAAGTGGCACTCTACTTCTCAGCAACTGTTGAGAGAGGTCTCGTCTGAGCTTGGCGATATCTCAGGCATCTCATTCGATGACTGCGATACCAAAATCCTTGGTATTCGATGGTCACCTCAACAGGACATGTTCGACTTCTCAACAATCTCCTCTTCTCCCTCCAAACGATACTCGAAGCGTCTTGTCCTCTCAGAAGTAGCACAAATATTTGATCCATTAGGCTTCGCATCTCCAGTCATAATTAAGGCTAAGATCTTTCTTCAGGCTCTCTGGTTGCATAATCTCGACTGGGCCGAACCACTCTCAGAACAGTTCATCTCACAATTGCTCAGCATCAGACAAGATCTCATTAGTCTGGCCAGACTCTCCTTCCCACGTTGGTTCAACACGCTCTCTGATTCAGCTGTTGAACTGCATGGCTTCTCTGATGCATCGCAATTCGCAATGGCAGCCGTTGTGTATCTCGTTGTCAACTCGCCGTCCACTGGCGCCAAGGTCTCTCTTATTTGTTCAAGGACGAAGGTCTCACCGCTCAAGCGGCTAACCATCCCGAGGTTAGAACTCTCAGCAGCGCTGCTACTCTCCACGCTCATGAATCATGTTTGCGCTACTCTAAACATGATCATAAATAAGACAATTTTGTGGACGGACTCTAAGGTAACTCTCACATGGATCAAGGCTCATCCATCAAGATGGAAGGATTACGTACGCAACCGCGTAAACAAAATTCAGGAACTCTCAAGGGACGCTCATTGGAGGTATGTGTCTGGCACATCAAACCCAGCTGACTGTGCATCGCGTGGAATAACTACAGATCAGCTGGAAAAGCACTCTCTATGGTGGACGGGACCACCATGGCTCACTCAATCAATGGCATCATGGCCGGCTCAGATCGATACAACTCCTGATGACTCATGTGCACAAGAAGCTCGTGCTCGTGTCACACATCACGCGGTACGGTCTTCTCCGAGTTATCATTGGGATCTCATTTATCGATACTCATCGCTCAACAGGTTGCTCTGAGTTACAGCTCTCTGCAATAGACTTCTCAAGAGGCTCTCAGGAGAGCTTGACTCGACACCAGCAGCCTGTATCTCAGCTAAAAGCATGGAAGACTCACGACTCTTTTGGGTCAAGGCCACTCAATCGGCGTACTACTCAGAAGAAATCTCAGTGCTCTCAAGACAATCTCAGCTGCCAAGCTCGCACCCACTCTCTAGACTCACCGCATTCATTGATGCCGGCGGTGTGCTCAGGGTGGGCGGTCGCCTCTCAAGGTCCGAACTCACGTACGAGGCAAAACATCCAGCAATTCTCCCTCGTAGCTCCAGGCTCTCAGAACTCATCATCGCCCATGCTCACAAGAAAACGATGCATGGAGGCACTCAGTCGACTCTGGCACTCATCAGACAACTCTACTGGATCATCGGAGGAAGAGCCCCAGTGATTTCTCGCGACGCAAGTCATATGTTCTCAGGTGTGTGGTGTGTGCTCGTTACAGGGGGATCCGTGCTCAGCAACTGATGGGCCAACTACCTCTGGCGCGAGTCACTCCATCACGCCCGTTCTCTCACACTGGCATTGACTACGCTGGACCGCTCACGCTCAAAACTTGGAAGGGACGTGGCTCCAAGACTCATAAGGGTTGGATCTGTGTATTTGTCTGTCTATCAACTTCGGCCGCTCATCTCGATGTCGTTTCAGACTACTCAGCCGAGGGCTTCATTGCAACGTACAGACGCTTCACCTCAAGGCGGGGTGTCCTTCCAGACATTTACGCTGATTGTAACACTAACTTCTTGGGCGCTGAAGTTAAGCTCATGCAATGTTTCTCAGAAAGCTCTTCAGGACATCGGGAGATCTTTTCTGTGCTAGCTCAAGACAAAACACAGTGGCATTTCAACCAACCTGCAGCCCCCAATATGGGTGGGAAATGGGAAGCAGTAGTTAAGTCTCTGAAGTTTCATCTCAGAAGATCAGTTGGCGACACACTGCTCACGTATGAGGAGATTTCCACACTCCTAGCTCAAGTTGAAGCCATTCTCAATTCCAGACCACTCGAACCGCTCAGCGAGGATCCAGAAGACATCTCAGTGCTCACTCCAGGGCACTTTCTCATCGGAACGGCACTCAATGCTGTTCCTGAAGGCTCAGTCTTGGACATCTCAGCAAGTCGGCTCTCCAGATGGCAGTTTATCCAGCAACGAGTTCAACACTTCTAGCGCATGTAGTCAACTCAGTATTTACAACAACTACAAGCTATCTCAAAGTGGCATCACGCTCACAACCAGATTAAGGTAGGTTCTCTCGTTCTCCTTACTGATGAGCGTTTGCCTCCAGGAAAATGGCCCATAGCTAGGGTGCTCAAATTGCTGCCAGGGGAGGATGGACTCACCAGGGTGGTATCGCTGAAGACGGCTACAACAACACTCACCAGGCTGATCACCAAGCTCGAGTCCTCCCAGTGGCCGCTCACAAGACAGCATAACTCATCATCAACTTCGTTGCTGATTGCGGGCGGAAATGTTTGGGAAATAATCTGCCCAATCAGAACGCTCAACAGTTGTCGCTCAATGTAGACTCGCCATAACTCATCACGGCGGTGAAGAAGCGCCGTGACGCCGGCTTCTCAAGCAGCAATAATTCAATTGTTCTCAACGACTCGTTCCCACCACACGCGTCTTCTCAACTTTGTCTTACGTCTTCTCACAAAGTTACAAGTTCGATGGGATTAATATAATCCTCATCGTCCGGTTCAAAAGTGATTAATATAATCACGCCGTCTCAAGTCTACTCATTGTAATATTCTCAGTGTAAAGTTCGGAACGTAGTCCGCTCAACGGCTACTCAGTTTAAATCTCAACCGACACGCGGTGTACTTGTACGTGTCACGTCCAGTGACGTCTAAATTCGAATTTCGTGCACAACACCCAAAAGTTCTAAATTTGGTAAACTCTGTCGTATTTGAATATTATTAGTCTGTTTAACTTTTGTGTAAAAGTAATTTGTTAAACTTTAGTTCGTATAATTTTGCGTGAAAATAGTTCTATAAGTACTATGTAAACCTTGCGAGATAAATTTTTTTTTTAGAATATATACATATATCTCCTACTGTTATTTTAGTATATAAATTCGATACTTTGTATGTACATTAGTTATTAGATCAATCATAATAGATAATTTTCGTTCGCGCTAATGTACCTTGTTTTCACGCTATATACTTAAATATTTGGTAATTACACTTTCTTTTTCTTATTGTTACTATTCTTTGTTAAGATAATTCTGTATTTCTTATGAACGACCATCGATAAATTGTATTTTGTAGAATGGATAAAATAGAGTATTGAGAATCCATTGTCGTTCATAGAGGAATCTGTATTACCGACACTGTCGGTCGGTAACTAGTTTTGTCGATAAGTAAATGTCGGTAATACCGACATTGCGTTCTTCCAGTACTGACTTATCGGTCGACGTTATAATGGAATGATTGCTTTTAAATTATTATTTCAATGTGCATAAAATATTCATACTTTATTATATTACATTCGTTACTCATATTCTGTCTGCACGTGCATTTTTGCTGACAGCGCAGTCCCAGGAGCTCGCGCTTGATAACATTCCAATGTAACTGACACTTATCTTTCTTCGGAGAATTCGCGCTTGATAAAATTCCAATGTAAGTAATACTTATTTCTCTTCGAAGAATTCGCGCTTGATAAAATTCCAATGTAAGTAATACCTATTTCTCTTCGAAGAATTCGCGCTTGATAGTAACTAATATTTTTGTCAGCGAATTCTTCTCCTTGACTTAGGTCTCACGGTGTGGAAGTCAGTAGTGGAGGAAGCATTTTTGCGTAAGTGGGAGGTACTCCCACTCTTCCGAGACGGACGCTTCTTGCGATGCTGCGTTCATCCATGAAGTCAGTCCACCTTATATCGTTATTAAGTACGTGTCTAAACTGTGTCTTAACTTAGTCTAAAGATTTTCTAGTTCTGTAATAATTTTCTAAGTTCATTTGTAAGTCCATCTCATATAATCATTTGGTACTTGTCAAAAATTTGTCTTAAGTTTTGTTCTAGTACTCCAAGTGTACTTATAAAGTCCACCTTATATAATTATTGAGTACGTTTCTTAAATTTGTCTAATGTTCGTTTAGTTTTGATTTTTAGTATTATCATATTAACCTACTACTTCGTATATCTTAATCGTGTGTTTGTTAAATATTGTGCGTGATCTGATTCGATTGTCGACGATTTATGAATATTAACTTGGTATTATAACTTAGGTTGATTTACAATCAGTTTATTTAAATTTTGTTACTAAGTTCTCTCTCTCTTGTTTAATAGAACTTAGTCATTTACTTTGAACATTTTATTCTTAGTTATTATTGCTATCATAAATCTTTGCAAGCCTAAGTCCTTTATTTATTACCAAATTAATATTCCGTTAACATTGTTCAAAAGTAATTGTGTGTGTGTGCAACAAGGTGTTTATTGTGTAACAATTTAAATCTAAATTTAAATTTTAAAATATACTATATTGTTATTCTACATTGTGATTGTGATTTAAAAACTGCACCCTTCCTTCAAACGCCAATTTCAGTCAACATACTTGGATTGCATCTCCTATTGGCCAGCACCGGAAACCAGGTAAGAATTAAAGATTTGGTTAACATCCAGGGTTGAGTTTTCTTTGACATATTGACGTCCGACGCTCCGGTATCCGCGAGTAAAGCCTATCCCGGGTAAAGTACTGGATAAGCAGGCTGACCCAAAACAGGCAGTGACTTTCTTTCTCTTATCCGAGTAAACGACTGCTAGGTCGTGACCGGTTGAGAAATCTCTAAATTCGTTCTTACTCTTCAAGTAAGAACTGGTGACAGCGGCCACTCGTGAAATCTCTTCTCGAGACGTAACAAGTAACAAAAAAATTGGTGACAGCGGTGGGATTGCCCAAAATTGGTGGGATTGCCCAAAATTGGTGGGATTGCCCAAAATTGGTGGGATAGCCCAAAATTGGTGGGATAGCCCAACAATACGGTTTGGTCACCTCGCGATACTCGTAGTTTGTCGGATATTTGCTACGGTTTGCTTACTTGGACTTTCGGATTGTTTCGTATAAATTTTGTTTTTCGTTTGTTTGTTTAAACTAAATTTTCACAATTTAAAATGGCATCGGAACGTGCACGCACTGGAGCAGAATCTCCAATTGGAACTAGTAGGGAATTTTTGGATAAGGAAAGCGAAATCAGACGAAAGATGGAAGATATAATGTTGATTCAAGAGCAGTTAGGCAAAGTTCAGATAGAAATATTTAAAAGACAGGAGGAACTAGACAAGAGGGAATCAGAAATCGAAGCACAAAGGCGGGAACTAGCGCGAAGAGAGCGCAGATTAGAAATTGGGGGGGGAGAGAATCAAAGATCAGATGATGAATATTCGGGTGACTTCCGAGGATTTGAAAGGACGCGTACTCCGGTGGATTCATTTATCACAGTATCCCGGACGCCCGGTGTCTCCCGAGGCGGGTCGCCTCGCCCAGTTCCCGCGCGAAGACGTTCGATAACGCCCGTCGACGATATGGATAAGTATAATTTAGAAATGAATCGCCTTAGGCGAGAGAACGAGTTATTAAGGAGTACATTGGCCTCCTCGCGACCGCCAACCCCACAACCGCGTAGCGGTTGCCCGTCGATTAAAATTCGCGAAATTACAGAGGGGGTTCCGAAATTTGACGGTCACAATATTTCAGTAAATCAGTTTGCAAGAGCATGTAAAAGGGCTCTCGATTCGTTGCCCGAAAACTATTCTGATGAATTAGAAAACTCGTTAACCAGATCGTTAATTTCGAAGTTAAGTGGGCATGCTTATGTCGTTATTGAACATGTAAAAGTAACTCGAGTGGAACAATTAATTGAACGTTTAAAAGACGCGTTCTTACCGTCGTACGGCGCAAATTACTATCGCGGACAATTGGCAACCGAATTTAAGAAACCAGGAGAACATGTTCTTGATTATTTTAGTAGAATTCGCGATTTGACGCAGTCGATCATTGACGAAGAATCGAAGCAGTTAGGTAGATTGGAACGCTCCGTAGAACGAAAAATAGAGGAGGAGGGTTTAGACGCCTTTATAAGAGGCCTTTCTCCTGAGTATCGCACATCATTTGCGTTTTGAAAAATATCACGATTTTAGCTCAGCGTTAGTTTGTCTTTTGAAAATCGATAAACAGATACAGGCTGATGCGGCTAGGAATAAATTGTCGGTCGTTAAAGACAGTAACCCAAAAGTAAGGGTGATTAGACAGGTTGTGGTATGCAACTTTTGTGGAAAGCGCGGACATAGTGAAAACTATTGTTGGAAAAAGAACAGTAAAGGGAAAGATCGCAGCGGACCGAGTGGGAGTAGAAGTAATTCTCCCCGGAATAGTAAGGGTTCATTTCGGAAACGATGTAATTATTGCAAAAATTTTGGTCATTTTAAAGCTGACTGTAGGAAATTGAAATACATCGAAAATAAACGCATGGCGGGAAACGGGGAGGGGGAAGCCGGTAACGGACGCGCGTCGGGTTCCCCCTCCGGGTCCGCGTCCACCAAGTCCGACGGCAAAAGCGGGACCGTCGACATCAGAAAAATAATGTATGAACCAACGGTCTCCGCTCCGCTTGTCACGTGTACCTCAAAACAGCTGACGGGTATTGTGACGTTGTTAATTGACACTGGCGCGCAAGTTAATTTGATTAAGATTAATAAATTACAAATGGACATTAAAATAAATAAGTCTGAAATTTTACATTTAGTAGGAATTTCCCGGTGGTCATTTGACTCTTGGATCTACTAATATTTGCATGTTCGGGGAGTATGTAAAATTTCATTTGGTTAAGAATGACTTTCCTGTCGAGACGGACGGTATTTTGGGAAATGAATTCTTGAGGTCAAGGTCAGCTCTAGTTGACTATGAGAATAGATGCCTCAGATTTCGGAAACAAGTAATCTCATTTATAGAAGAGGAGAGAATTAATATTCCGTCTCGTACGTCAAAAATTTGCTGTATTCATATTAATAATGTCGAATCTACAGAGGGATATATCCCTCGTTTGAATCTTCAGCCCGGAGTTTTTGCAGGAGAGGCTTTAGTAAGGAACGTAAACGGAAAAGCGTACATTAAGGTAACGAATACGACTTTTGAATCCGTTGATTTGACAATTCCTAAAGTAGAATTATTGGATTATAGTATTGGTACATCTTCCGAATTCAGCATCCAATACCTCTGATCCATCCGGTTTCCTACGCAATATTCATACAATATTTGCCTCCAACTCCGCTGATCCAATTCCAAAATCAGATGTTTCGAATTCCGAGTCACCTTCCTCACCCTCCAGGGTTGAATCCGTAAAATCCCTCTTACGCCTTGATCATTTGAATACGGAAGAGGCAAAATCTGTTTCAAAATTAATTGAGTTAAACGCAGATATCTTCCATTTGCCAGGTGAACCATTGGGAAGCACCAATGTTTTGGAACATAAAATAACAACAGCTGATAATGTTCCCGTGCATACTAAACAATATAGATTTCCCCCGGTTCACAAGGAAGAAATTAGGAAACAGACTTCAGAAATGTTAGTTGACGGGATAATTAAGCCGTCCATCTCTCCATATAATTCTCCTATATGGATTGTTCCTAAAAAGGCGGATTCAAAAGGTAATAAACAATGGCGCATGGTGATCGATTACCGGAATCTTAATGAAAAAACAGTAGGTGATGCATATCCTTTGCCCAACATCACCGAAATTTTGGATCAACTCGGCGCGGCTAAATATTTTTCTACTTTCGATTTGAAATCCGGATTTCACCAAATTAGAATGCATCCGGATGACCGCGAAAAGACAGCGTTCTCGACCCCGTATGGTCATTTCGAATTTTGTAGAATGCCTTTTGGCTTGAAAAACGCACCAGCAACCTTTCAACGGTTGATGGATCATGTCTTGACCGGTTTACAAGGCGAAGAAATGTTTGTTTACTTGGACGATGTCGTTCTTTATGCAAGTTCACTTAACGAGCATGAGATAAAATTTGGTAAACTCGCTCGCAGACTTCGTCAAGCAAACTTAAAATTACAGCCCGACAAATGCGAATTTCTGAGACGGGAGGTAATTTATTTAGGACACATTATTGGGGGAAGACGGTGTAAAGCCGGACCCAAAGAAATTAGAGGCAGTCCGTGAATTTCCGCGTCCGAAGAACGCAAAATCAGTTCGTCAATTTTTGGGACTCGCCGGTTATTATAGAAGGTTTATTCCTGCCTTCTCTAAAGTCGCTAAACCGCTAACGGATTTGTTGAAAAAGGATGTTTTGTTTTGCTGGGAAAATGCCCAGGAAAACGCTTTTTGCTCGTTACGTGATTCTTTGTGTAAAGAACCAATCTTGCAGTATCCAAATTTTGAGTTGCCTTTTAACGTAACGACAGACGCATCCGGCTATGCAATCGGTGCCGTGTTGAGCCAAGGTCCTGTTGGAAAGGATCTGCCTATTTCCTACTGTTCGCGAATTTTGAATCAGGCTGAAAGAAATTACTCCACAATTGAAAGGGAGCTTTTGGCAATAGTTTACGCGACAAGTTATTTTAGGCCATATTTGTACGGCAGAGAGTTTGTTCTGGTAACCGATCACAGGCCGTTAGTTTGGTTGAAATCAGTAAAAGATCCTACATCTAGACTTGTTAAGTGGGGTCTTAAATTGGCGGAATATTCGTTCAAAATCGTATACAAATCTGGAACTGCAAATTCGAACGCAGATGCGTTGTCGCGAAATCCGGTGGAGAGTAAAAACATTCTCCCAATAAATATGTTCGATTCGGACGACAGTCTTACTAAATTTGACATTAGACAAACAGCGGACGACGACGGGGACTGTGACGTCGACGAGACAGCTGACAGAGTGACTGGTCTTACTTCGTCGTCATCTGATACAGTCGATCCAGTTACAGGGACGGTAACGGACGATGAAGGCTCTGACGTCGACGATACGGATGACTCATCCGCGTATGACAGACTTTACTCCCCGCAGACTGAGACCGAACATAACACGCATTTAAGAATGCTAACAGACAATGTAGGAGTCACAAGAGATTCGCTAAATTTAAGACACGATAATTTAGTTATTTTTACAGATCTAGTCGGAACTCCGTGTGACGAAGGGGCAAAGACTTTAAGTAAAATACATAAGCTTCCGAAATTTGAAGAACTGGTGCTGGGACGCGCTAAAGTGGTGAAATTCGGCAAATATAAGCTAATCGCGATCCCCATTAAAGAACGGGCAATAAATGCCACTAAATTTGAAACGCTGGTTGAGGCTATTGGGTCTTTGCTATCCGTCACACGCGAGCTTGGGTTAACATCAGTCAGCATCTCGAGGACCCAAGGTTTGGACGGAATTTCATGGTTACGAATCTTGAGAAAAATTATTAATACATTCGAAAATGAAAACTGTAAAATAGTTGTTTGTAATAATGAAGTATCTATTCCAGAGACGGAAAAGAGGGAGGACATTATAGCGGAATGCCACTCCTCGCCTATCGGTGGTCACAAAGGTGTGACAAAAACGTATAATCGTATTCGACAAAAATATCATTGGCCAAATATGAAAAAAGATATTCAAGAATTTATAAATATTTGTAAAAGTTGTCAAATTAAGAAATTAGTTAGAATTAAATCCAAAGAGCCAATGATATTAACCGATACGCCAGGAGCGGCATTCGACAAGATTGCCATGGACATCGTGGGCCCGTTACAGGAGACAAGGATGGGTAATAAGTATATACTCACTATTCAGGATGCTCTAACAAAATATTTCATTGCAGTACCTCTAAAATCAGTTACGTCAGTAGACATCGCAGAGGGTTTAGTTTATAACTTTTGTAATATTTTCGGGGCTCCACGATCAATTTTGACGGACCAGGGCACGAATTTTACAGGTTCTTTACTAAGGGCAATATCAAAACAATATAATTGTAAGCAGATTAAAACCACTGCATTTCATCCGCAATCAAACGGATCTTTGGAACGTTCTCATATTGTCCTTATTGAATATTTAAAACATTATATTAATAAAAGAAGCGAGTGGGATAAGTGGCTCACCCATGCAATGTTCGCTTATAATACTAGCACGCATGAGGGAACAAGATTCACCCCTCATGAATTGGTTTTTGGTAAACAGGCAAATGTGCCATCAGTAGATGTTATAACTGGAATCAATTTAGAAGATACCTACTTAGAATATTATTTGGATTTAGTTAATAAAATAAGAACCGCACAAAAGGCGGCAAGACAGAACTTGGTGGGAGCTAAAATTAAATCTAAATATTATTATGATAAAAATGCTAGAGAGTCAAAAGCTTAAAGTTGGTCAGGATGTCTATCTTTTGAAACAGCCAACGTCTAAATTGGGAAACCAATATACTGGTCCCCACCAGGTCCTAGAAGTGCTACCCAAAAATAACATCAAAATTAGTTATAAAGGTAAAAGTAAGATTGTTCATAAAGATAAGCTAAAATTGTCGAAATCTAAAAGGTAGTCTTCTTTCGTAAATATTTGTATATTAAAATATTTTGCTAACATATTTGTTTTGCCACTGACTGTACATTATCACCAGGAAGGATGAATTCCAAGGTTTGCTACGTCATCCTTTGTTGCGTCACGACGGCCTTCGCTCTATTGGGTTACGACTGTGGTGGAAATTCTGCCAACATCAGCACAGTATCATTGCTGGAGACCGGGGAGTGTAATCTACCCGTGTCATCGCCCAACAAGTCGGTGACGTACGTGCAGCTGTTACAGCTGACAGACTATGATAATGTGCGCGTATATCAGTGCAGAGTGGAAATAGACAGAACAATATATTACTGTGGAATGAGTTCGCATATCTCAGCGGTTCATAACGGTCGCCGCATTTATTTACTTGAAGTGTCTTCGAACGTTTGTAAAAGTATGATAAATACCGGTACACTTTCGTTGAACTCATTCACACAGATTAGTGGACTACGTGTTAACTCGACAGACTTTCGAAGTGTTACGTTAGCGGGTTCTATTACCACCGACGGTAGGTGTCAAGGCACCCAATATTCGGATACCGACGGTACGTGGGACAGTGTGGTTGTTCAAAGTGTAGTGCGCACAGACATTGGAATATACACGGGAATAGTGAAAAGTGGTGAGAACTTGATTTCTCTTAGGGGGACGTATATCGTGTACTTTTTCAGAGGGAACGTGTTTTACAGACGAAAACGGTTGTGCATTTTGGACAGTTGTTCCCGGTTCGTCGTGTAATTTTGAACGATATACGGCACTGTATGAGGGGTCCGCCACCAAAGTGACGTCATCAATCGCAATCTCACATATTACAACGATGTACTCGGTGACGGAGGGAGACACTGCCTTCGCGTTGATGGGTAAAAACGAGCTCCACATTTGCGGGTATACTCTGGTCACTACTGAACATCCCAAACTTTTTATCCTGGAAACAACAAGTGGTCATACGTTTACGTCAAGGCAAAAATAACACCCGAAAATATGGATTTGTTTGCCTATATAAATTCAAAGTTCGTATACGTTGAGAAGCACCACCGTGACCAGCTGGAGTCTCTCTATATAAACATCTTACAACAGAAGTGCAACCTAGAACAACAGGTTATTCGAAACGCGTTGGCATTTGCGAACATTCTCCCAGATGTTTTTGCGTACACGGTCATGAAGAGGCCGGGGTACATGGCGGTGGTGGCCGGTGAAGTCGCGCATATTGTCAAGTGCACCCCCTATTCCAGTGAAAATAAGACATTCGGAACTATGTTATAGAGAACTTCCCGTGATATATCAAAATTTAAGTGTTTATTTAAAACCAAAGTCGAGAATTTTAGTTAGAAAAGGTACTGAAGTACCGTGCAGCGCACTACTGCCACAGGAATATTTGATCGAGGGAACCTGGTATCAGCTGCTACCAAAGCCAACATACGTAAAGGATCCTCAAATTCTACTGCCAGACACGGATGTGGTCTGGAGATACATCGATGCGGGATCGCTCGCGACTAGTGGGATTTATACACAAGCGGATTTGGACGATCTCCGGGACCATGTAATGTTCCCTGTTGAGCAACCGTCTATTTTGAACACTATCGCGAGAGGAGCAGCTGGACATAAAGTGAGAGTTGACACGTTAAATCTTGTGGATTTTTGTGGGTGAAAAAGGTGTTAGTGAATTAGCAGAAAGTGTGACCTCTAAGCTTTGGAACGGTCTATTGAAATTCGGAACGGTCAGCTCTGCTATTCTTGGAATTGTGCTTATTTTTAAAGTAGTGAAATTGATAATAGACTCTGTTCTTCGAGGGTACGCCCTGCACACAGTTTATGGTTGGAGTTTACATATGTTGGGTGCAGTTTGGGGCTCAATTACGAAGCCTACTCCTCCATTTGGGGCGCAGGAAGGACGCTCGGCCCACTCAAAATTCGGACAATGGAATTGAACTTCGGTCGGTGCGCACGGAGACACCAGAACCTTCAAGCGGTGACTCCGGGGCCACCCAACCTACCTTGGATTCGAGAGGCTGCCAGACAGAAAATACACCTGGTAAGCGGGTTCAATTTCATATGGATGACGAAATCACTCAGAAATTTCGTTCGTTGCGAAAACCACGGGAGTAAATCCCATGGTTCTTCTTCTTAAGGGGGAGGTGTCACGTCCAGTGACGTCTAAATTCGAATTTCGTGCACAACACCCAAAAGTTCTAAATTTGGTAAACTCTGTCGTATTTGAATATTATTAGTCTGTTTAACTTTTTGTGTAAAAGTAATTTGTTAAACTTTAGTTCGTATAATTTTGCGTGAAAATAGTTCTATAAGTACTATGTAAACCTTGCGAGATAAATTTTTTTTTTAGAATATATACATATATCTCCTACTGTTATTTTAGTATATAAATTCGATACTTTGTATGTACATTAGTTATTAGATCAATCATAATAGATAATTTTCGTTCGCGCTAATGTACCTTGTTTTCACGCTATATACTTAAATATTTGGTAATTACACTTTCTTTTTCTTATTGTTACTATTCTTTGTTAAGATAATTCTGTATTTCTTATGAACGACCATCGATAAATTGTATTTTGTAGAATGGATAAAATAGAGTATTGAGAATCCATTGTCGTTCATAGAGGAATCTGTATTACCGACACTGTCGGTCGGTAACTAGTTTTGTCGATAAGTAAATGTCGGTAATACCGACATTGCGTTCTTCCAGTACTGACTTATCGGTCGACGTTATAATGGAATGATTGCTTTTAAATTATTATTTCAATGTGCATAAAATATTCATACTTTATTATATTACATTCGTTACTCATATTCTGTCTGCACGTGCATTTTTGCTGACAGCGCAGTCCCAGGAGCTCGCGCTTGATAACATTCCAATGTAACTGACACTTATCTTTCTTCGGAGAATTCGCGCTTGATAAAATTCCAATGTAAGTAATACTTATTTCTCTTCGAAGAATTCGCGCTTGATAAAATTCCAATGTAAGTAATACCTATTTCTCTTCGAAGAATTCGCGCTTGATAGTAACTAATATTTTTGTCAGCGAATTCTTCTCCTTGACTTGGGTCTCACGGTGTGGAAGTCAGTAGTGGAGGAAGCATTTTTGCGTAAGTGGGAGGTACTCCCACTCTTCCGAGACGGACGCTTCTTGCGATGCTGCGTTCATCCATGAAGTCAGTCCACCTTATATCGTTATTAAGTACGTGTCTAAACTGTGTCTTAACTTAGTCTAAAGATTTTCTAGTTTTGTAATAATTTTCTAAGTTCATTTGTAAGTCCATCTTATATAATCATTTGGTACTTGTCAAAAATTTGTCTTAAGTTTTGTTCTAGTACTCCAAGTGTACTTATAAAGTCCACCTTATATAATTATTGAGTACGTTTCTTAAATTTGTCTAATGTTCGTTTAGTTTTGATTTTTAGTATTATCATATTAACCTACTACTTCGTATATCTTAATCGTGTGTTTGTTAAATATTGTGCGTGATCTGATTCGATTGTCGACGATTTATGAATATTAACTTGGTATTATAACTTAGGTTGATTTACAATCAGTTTATTTAAATTTTGTTACTAAGTTCTCTCTCTTGTTTAATAGAACTTAGTCATTTACTTTGAACATTTTATTCTTAGTTATTATTGCTATCATAAATCTTTGCAAGCCTAAGTCCTTTATTTATTACCAAATTAATATTCCGTTAACATTGTTCAAAAAGTAATTGTGTGTGTGTGCAACAAGGTGTTTATTGTGTAACAATTTAAATCTAAATTTAAATTTTAAAATATACTATATTGTTATTCTACATTGTGATTGTGATTTAAAAACTGCACCCTTCCTTCAAACGCCAATTTCAGTCAACATACTTGGATTGCATCTCCTATTGGCCAGCACCGGAAACCAGGTAAGAATTAAAGATTTGGTTAACATCCAGGGTTGAGTTTTCTTTGACATATTGACGTCCGACGCTCCGGTATCCGCGAGTAAAGCCTATCCCGGGTAAAAGTACTGGATAAGCAGGCTGACCCAAAACAGGCAGTGACTTTCTTTCTCTTATCCGAGTAAACGACTGCTAGGTCGTGACCGGTTGAGAAATCTCTAAATTCGTTCTTACTCTTCAAGTAAGAACTGGTGACAGCGGCCACTCGTGAAATCTCTTCTCGAGACGTAACATACGCATTTTAAATAAATCTGACCACTCACTGCAAATGCTCGGCGTTCTTATCATTTAGACCACTCATTTCCTCAACACTTATAGACTAAAAAAGGAACAAACGCTTACACACAATAGGCATATGGCCAGCTCAGTCCATCGGCGGCATCTATGACGTCAGCCGATCTCCACACCATGCAAGTTTAAACGTGTTAATAGAAAACTATAGCTTTCTAGACATGAAAGAAGAGAACTGTTACGTCTCGAGAAGAGATTTCACGAGTGGCCGCTGTCACCAGTTCTTACTTGAAGAGTAAGAACGAATTTAGAGATTTCTCAACCGGTCACGACCTAGCAGTCGTTTACTCGGATAAGAGAAAGAAAGTCACTGCCTGTTTTGGGTCAGCCTGCTTATCCAGTACTTTACCCGGGATAGGCTTTACTCGCGGATACCGGAGCGTCGGACGTCAATATGTCAAAGAAAACTCAACCCTGGATGTTAACCAAATCTTTAATTCTTACCTGGTTTCCGGTGCTGGCCAATAGGAGATGCAATCCAAGTATGTTGACTGAAATTGGCGTTTGAAGGAAGGGTGCAGTTTTTAAATCACAATCACAATGTAGAATAACAATATAGTATATTTTAAAATTTAAATTTAGATTTAAATTGTTACACAATAAACACCTTGTTGCACACACACACAATTACTTTTGAACAATGTTAACGGAATATTAATTTGGTAATAAATAAAGGACTTAGGCTTGCAAAGATTTATGATAGCAATAATAACTAAGAATAAAATGTTCAAAGTAAATGACTAAGTTCTATTAAACAAGAGAGAGAGAACTTAGTAACAAAATTTAAATAAACTGATTGTAAATCAACCTAAGTTATAATACCAAGTTAATATTCATAAATCGTCGACAATCGAATCAGATCACGCACAATATTTAACAAACACACGATTAAGATATACGAAGTAGTAGGTTAATATGATAATACTAAAAATCAAAACTAAACGAACATTAGACAAATTTAAGAAACGTACTCAATAATTATATAAGGTGGACTTTATAAGTACACTTGGAGTACTAGAACAAAACTTAAGACAAATTTTTGACAAGTACCAAATGATTATATGAGATGGACTTACAAATGAACTTAGAAAATTATTACAAAACTAGAAAATCTTTAGACTAAGTTAAGACACAGTTTAGACACGTACTTAATAACGATATAAGGTGGACTGACTTCATGGATGAACGCAGCATCGCAAGAAGCGTCCGTCTCGGAAGAGTGGGAGTACCTCCCACTTACGCAAAAATGCTTCCTCCACTACTGACTTCCACACCGTGAGACCCAAGTCAAGGAGAAGAATTCGCTGACAAAAATATTAGTTACTATCAAGCGCGAATTCTTCGAAGAGAAATAGGTATTACTTACATTGGAATTTTATCAAGCGCGAATTCTTCGAAGAGAAATAAGTATTACTTACATTGGAATTTTATCAAGCGCGAACTCTCCGAAGAAAGATAAGTGTCAGTTACATTGGAATGTTATCAAGCGCGAGCTCCTGGGACTGCGCTGTCAGCAAAAATGCACGTGCAGACAGAATATGAGTAACGAATGTAATATAATAAAGTATGAATATTTTATGCACATTGAAATAATAATTTAAAAGCAATCATTCCATTATAACGTCGACCGATAAGTCAGTACTGGAAGAACGCAATGTCGGTATTACCGACATTTACTTATCGACAAAACTAGTTACCGACCGACAGTGTCGGTAATACAGATTCCTCTATGAACGACAATGGATTCTCAATACTCTATTTTATCCATTCTACAAAATACAATTTATCGATGGTCGTTCATAAGAAATACAGAATTATCTTAACAAAGAATAGTAACAATAAGAAAAAGAAAGTGTAATTACCAAATATTTAAGTATATAGCGTGAAAACAAGGTACATTAGCGCGAACGAAAATTATCTATTATGATTGATCTAATAACTAATGTACATACAAAGTATCGAATTTATATACTAAAATAACAGTAGGAGATATATGTATATATTCTAAAAAAAAAAAAAATTTATCTCGCAAGGTTTACATAGTACTTATAGAACTATTTTCACGCAAAATTATACGAACTAAAGTTTAACAAATTACTTTTACACAAAAGTTAAACAGACTAATAATATTCAAATACGACAGAGTTTACCAAATTTAGAACTTTTGGGTGTTGTGCACGAAATTCGAATTTAGACGTCACTGGACGTGACACCTCCCCCCTTAAGAAGAAGAACCATGGGATTTACTCCCGTGGTTTTCGCAACGAACGAAATTTCTGAGTGATTTCGTCATCCATATGAAATTGAACCCGCTTACCAGGTGTATTTTCTGTCTGGCAGCCTCTCGAATCCAAGGTTGGTTGGGTGGCCCCGGAGTCACCGCTTGAAGGTTCTGGTGTCTCCGTGCGCACCGACCGAAGTTCAATTCCATTGTCCGAATTTTGAGTGGGCCGAGCGTCCTTCCTGCGCCCCAAATGGAGGAGTAGGCTCGTAATTGAGCCCCAAACTGCACCCAACATATGTAAACTCCAACCATAAACTGTGTGCAGGGCGTACCCTCGAAGAACAGAGTCTATTATCAATTTCACTACTTTAAAAATAAGCACAATTCCAAGAATAGCAGAGCTGACCGTTCCGAATTTCAATAGACCGTTCCAAAGCTTAGAGGTCACACTTTCTGCTAATTCACTAACACCTTTTTCACCCACAAAATCCACAAGATTTAACGTGTCAACTTTCACTTTATGTCCAGCTGCTCCTCTCGCGATAGTGTTCAAAATAGACGGTTGCTCAACAGGGAACATTACATGGTCCCGGAGATCGTCCAAATCCGCCTGTGTATAAATCCCACTAGTCGCGAGCGATCCCGCATCGATGTATCTCCAGACCACATCCGTGTCTGGCAGTAGAATTTGGGGATCCTTTACGTATGTTGGCTTTGGTAGCAGCTGATACCAGGTTCCCTCGATCAAATATTCCTGTGGCAGTAGTGCGCTGCACGGTACCTCAGTACCTTTTCTAACTAAAATTCTCGACTTTGGTTTTAAATAAACACTTAAATTTTGATATATCACGGGAAGTTCTCTATAACATAATTCCGAATGTCTTATTTTCACTGGGATAGGGGTGCACTTGACAATATGCGCGACTTCACCGGCCACCACCGCCATGTACCCCGGCCTCTTCATGACCGTGTACGCAAAAACATCTGGGAGAATGTTCGCAAATGCCAACGCGTTTCGAATAACCTGTTGTTCTAGGTTGCACTTCTGTTGTAAGATGTTTATATAGAGAGACTCCAGCTGGTCACGGTGGTGCTTCTCAACGTATACGAACTTTGAATTTATATAGGCAAACAAATCCATATTTTCGGGTGTTATTTTTGCCTTTGACGTAAACGTATGACCACTTGTTGTTTCCAGGATAAAAAAGTTTGGGATGTTCAGTAGTGACCAGAGTATACCCGCAAATGTGGAGCTCGTTTTTACCCATCAACGCGAAGGCAGTGTCTCCCTCCGTCACCGAGTACATCGTTGTAATATGTGAGATTGCGATTGATGACGTCACTTTGGTGGCGGACCCCTCATACAGTGCCGTATATCGTTCAAAATTACACGACGAACCGGGAACAACTGTCCAAAATGCACAACCGTTTTCGTCTGTAAAACACGTTCCCTCTGAAAAAGTACACGATATACGTCCCCTAAGAGAAATCAAGTTCTCACCACTTTTCACTATTCCCGTGTATATTCTAATGTCTGTGCGCACTACACTTTGAACAACCACACTGTCCCACGTACCGTCGGTATCCGAATATTGGGTGCCTTGACACCTACCGTCGGTGGTAATAGAACCCGCTAACGTAACACTTCGAAAGTCTGTCGAGTTAACACGTAGTCCACTAATCTGTGTGAATGAGTTCAACGAAAGTGTACCGGTATTTATCATACTTTTACAAACGTTCGAAGACACTTCAAGTAAATAAATGCGGCGACCGTTATGAACCGCTGAGATATGCGAACTCATTCCACAGTAATATATTGTTCTGTCTATTTCCACTCTGCACTGATATACGCGCACATTATCATAGTCTGTCAGCTGTAACAGCTGCACGTACGTCACCGACTTGTTGGGCGATGACACGGGTAGATTACACTCCCCGGTCTCCAGCAATGATACTGTGCTGATGTTGGCAGAATTTCCACCACAGTCGTAACCCAATAGAGCGAAGGCCGTCGTGACGCAACAAAGGATGACGTAGCAAACCTTGGAATTCATCCTTCCTGGTGATAATGTACAGTCAGTGGCAAAACAAATATGTTAGCAAAATATTTTAATATACAAATATTTACGAAAGAAGACTACCTTTTAGATTTCGACAATTTTAGCTTATCTTTATGAACAATCTTACTTTTACCTTTATAACTAATTTTGATGTTATTTTTGGGTAGCACTTCTAGGACCTGGTGGGGACCAGTATATTGGTTTCCCAATTTAGACGTTGGCTGTTTCAAAA